>NW_005354726.1:121555-126817 GCF_000412655.1 Myotis brandtii | reverse complement strand
GAGATTCTGCAGTCTGTTCTATGCTTCTATGTCTCTGTATATACTTTAGAACTTACAATAGCTAAGATCTGGAAACAGCCCAAGTGCCCATCAGTAGATGAGTGGATAAAAAAGCTGTGGTACATTTACACCATGGAATACTATGCAACAGTAAAAAAGAAGGATCTCTTACCCTTTGAGACAGTATGAAGGGACCTGAAGAGTATTATGCTGAGTGAAATAAGTCAGTCAGAGAAAGACATCTCACTCATATGTGGAATATAATGAACAAAATAAATTGATGGACCAAACATTTTTTAGTTTTCTGATGACAGCTTTGAAGTGCTAACCTGAGGTTCCTGTAAAGAATTATGACCATATTTATAGCACCATAATAATAGCCTATTACCTTATTTATATATATAAAAGCCTAAGTGACCAGCCGACCATTCGACCATCTGACCGGTAACTATGACACGCAGTGACCACCAGGGGGCAGATGCTCAATGAAGGAACGGAAACCACAGGCATGGAAACATTGGAACAGACTGATGAATCTAAGAGGGAACAGGAGAGGGGAAAGGGCAGGAAGAGATTAACCAAAGATCTTATATGCATACAAGAGGCTCGGTGCACGGATTCGTGCACCAGTGGGGTCCCTCAGCCTGACCTGTGCCCTCTCGCAATCCGGGACCCCTTGGGGGATGTTGAAGAGCCAATTTTGGCCCGATCCCCTCAGGACAGGCCAAGGGACCCCCTCTGGTGCACAAAAAGTATGTTTATAAGAATCTTAGCAACTTATCAGCTGATGTTTGCAGAGGTTCTTTGCTTTCTGCCTCAGAGTCATCTTTTTCTGATTCCTTTATTCCTTCCTCCAGCACACATTTCTTAGTGTCAGGCACAAATCTCTGATATCAAATATTTTATAGGGTTCTCCGAGATAAAGAACAGAGATAGGAAAGCATGCTTGTGCTCCTCCTGACCAGAACAAGCTTCCCAAAGCACATGCTTACAGCCTTTCAGGATCTCCCCCTTCAACATCCCTGAAAGCCTGCCTTTTGGCAAAAATGTCCCTAAAGGCGCAGGTCAGTGTCACAGTTTCTTTCTTCCTTATTTTCAAAAGTATGTCCTGTAGACAAAGTCCAACACTTCTTCACTACCTTTAGCTTTTTACAAGTGTGTGTGTGTGTGTGTGTGTGTTGATACACAACTCTAGCAGATGTAATTAGGCAAAATTGTGGGGTAGGGCTCAGTTAATTCATTAGCATTTTGGCAAACAGGGCAATATTACAGATAATATACCCCATGGTAAGAGGCTGAATAAAGAGCAAAGGCTTTTTTTAAAAACTAGGAAGAAATAGATTATGTCAAACAGTTAGATGGTTTTAAGCTATTTTAGATAAGTGAAGTCTGCCATCTAAAAAACTCCTATGTGTCATATAATAATGATTTGAACAGACCTAAGCCATTTCATCAAGGCTCAGAAAACCAGCTGGCTGTCAACACAGTGGCTACACAATGGTGGACACATTCACTCAATCATTTATTCATGAGTTCATTCATTTCACACACATTCATTGACTACCTACCAGCAGGCAGACACTTTAATAATCAAGCCAAGCGTTCTGGAGCACTTTCTATGTGGTAGACACTGCGCTACCTACTCTCAATTTAATTCTCCCTGTAATCCTGTGGGTCGCTGATCACAAATAAGTGAAGTGACCAGTGAGTGATGAAACTGAGATTGCAGCACAGGCAGGCAGGCAGAACCGGGGGACAGTGGTGTCACAAATAAGTGAAGTGACCAGTGAGTGATGAAACTGAAATTGCAGCACAGGCAGGCAGGCAGGCAGAACCGGGGGACAGTGGTGCATGACACAGCGCAGTCCTCCTGGAGCTCTTGGTCTAGACAGGGGACCAGAGCAAATAAACAACGTATTGAGGGTGACTCATACTCTGCTAGATAGAGGTGTACTCACAGGCTCTGGGGCCCCAGAAGAGAGTTCATTTATAGTCAAGCATCGCTTGTTTGCTTGCATTCTCCCCAAAACAATTTCTTAATTTATTCCCTCTCTCCTCATTTGAAAAAGAAAATAAGATTTAAAAATCTATCATTTTCTTTTTAACTAGTGTGATATTCTCCTCTCTCCTTTGATATTTGTGCAGTAAGTATACATGGCTTAAAACAACTGCTTTTTGAGAACCCGTGTTTAAGCAGTGGGAATTCAAATACATCATCAAATGGGTTTGCCAGCTCCAGGAGGGAGCGGCCAAACCAGGACTCCCGCCAACCATGCCTGTCGTGCACTAAAGGCCCAGGGTCGCCTATGTTTTCCTATGTTTTACGCAATGAAGAAATTCAAATTTTCTCTCAATATGTTAAGAAATAACACGAAATCAGATGTTTTGAAAACACAGTGGAGGAAAAATAAAACATACTTCTCAGGCTGAATTTAGCCTATCGACCCCTGGTGGCAATTACTGTTTAAAGGGGGATAAGGTTTGTTTTCTGCCTTTGAGGAGCTCACAACATCATGAGAAAAAGATAGTAATGGGAGAGGGATGCAGAAAAAAATGACAGCGTGAGACAACGATGATAAGTGCCAAAGAAAAGGAACATTGTATATGGGATCACAGAGGGGACTTACCCTTTCAGCTGAGACACAGCCAAGGGCAAAGATGCAATCTTTATTCGGGTTTTACAGGAACTGCAGAAGGAAAGGGCATATGAAGCCCAGGGAACCATGTGAGTTAAGCACAAGAGCAGTGGTTCTCAACCTTCTGGCCCTTTAAATACAGTTCCTCATGTTGTGACCCAACCATAAAATTATTTTCGTTGCTACTTCATAACTGTAATGTTGCTACTGTTATGAATCGTAATGTAAATATCTGATATGCAGGATGGTCTTAGGCAACCCCTGTGAAAGGGTCGTTCGACCGCCAAAGGGGTCGCGACCCACAGGTTGAGAACCGCTGCACAAGAGGGAAAGTGCAGGTCAAATATGGCACAGAGGAAGGGGGCAGTCAGGTTTCCTTGTGGATTGTGAAGGGATGGAGTGAAGGGCATGAGTGGGGAGATGGACCAGATTACCCAGGACTTTGAAATTCATGAAGATACAGTGCCTGTAGCACGGAGCTCCATGATCCACCAATGCACAAGATATTGGGCATCCTTAAATAAAGTAAATAAATTAAAACAAAATTTGATTGTCTAAAACCTGGGGAAAGCTATATGCCAGTGATGGCGAACCTTTTGAGCTCGGCATGTCAGCATTTTGAAAAACCCTAACTTAACTCTGATGCCGTGTCACATATAGAAATTTTTTGATATTTGCAACCATAGTAAAACAAAGATGTATATTTTTGATATTTATTTTATAAATGTAAATTCCATTTAACAAAGAAAAATCAACCAAAAAAATGAGTTCACATGTCACCTCTGACATGCGTGTCATAGGTTCGCCATCACTGCTCTATGCCCTACCAATCTCTGGATGATTCTCAAGGCAATTCACAAATTAGATGCTCTAAGAAATAACCCTACATCCTGAAATCTGTTTTAGTTTGTTAATCCAGTTTATTACTTGATCAAAGAACTTTTTTTTATTAGAACATTTATTTTTAACCTAAAAAGAACAAACAAAAATTGTCAGTGTTGCCAGATGTAACAGGAAAACCGCTTAGGCCTTCATGCAATGAAGTGACGGTGACTGTGATGACAAAGACATTTTAAGAGGAATGTGAACCAGGAAAAAAGGGAGAGAGACTGGGCACAGAAAATCAGCCAGGAGGCTATCACAATAGTCCATAGTAATGCTAATGGCCCCTCATTACTTAGTATTCTTTATATGTCAGACATCACCTGAGGTGATGTTTCTATTGTACATATGGCAATGAGAACCAGAATTAGGGTAAAAGCAGCAATTGATATCTAGTTTGGGGACAAAGACAGATCAGCCAGTATTCTCCATCCTTCTCCCAGTCTCTCAGCTTCCTCTAACTTTTTTTCATTCTCTTTTTTCTTCTCTACACCTGCCTTTGCCCTGTAACTCCAATTTGAAAGAAAACAAACGTTTGAAATGTCATTAAATCATTTTTTCAAAGAAATTGAGATGTATTTCCCTTTCTTTGTTGCTCCCTGTGATTTTCTTTCAAATATGTCATAAGCTAGAACTAATAGAAAAAGTAAGTTGTTAGCTCTGTATGGGGTTTTAGGGCTTTGGGATGGAATTAAGTGCCAAATCCTACTTTCTCCTTTTTTTTTTCCTCCTGGGTTGCAAACATGTAAGAGTCAAGAGTCAAAAGAAAACTAATTTCAATTCTTGTTAATAACTGAGCAAGTGCCTGATCTCACCCCTACCCCAGCCTTCTCCCCAGGACAAGCCTTCTCTGATACTAATGCTAGAATACTGGGCAAAGACCACAAACCAAAAAGGCGTGGGTTCCCACAACCCCTGCCTCATGGCCAAGGCCTCAGAGCAGATTCCAAGCCTACGTATCCACACAGCCATACCACTTGTATGAGTAGTGAGTGGCAGGTCTTCCTTCCCCACCTGTTGCAGGTGGAGCAGAGAGGGTCCGAGCAGCTAGGCAAGTGCCCCTCAGTCTGCACCACCTGGAGACTGAAGTGCAAAGGGGGCATGAAGGTGGCCGAGGCTGGTCCTAGAAGTTGGGCCCTCTGTCAGTCTACAGAAGGTAGAAGAGCATCTGCCTATTCTCTTAAGTACAGTGACACTGACAATTAGAGAAAAATAGTCCAGTCAGTGAATGTTAGACTTCGCCAACCAGATCTGCAAATTCTCCGCTGTGGAAGAGAAAAACAAAATGGGAAAGGATGGCAACTAAGGAGCAGAAATTCCCTTTCCTTGGGGCTAACACTAAACCTCAAAGGATAACATTTTAGGAAAGCTGCACACACCTTCTGCCCAAAATTCTTTCTCCAGAGATATCAAATACCATCATCACTAATTTATCTGTGACGGCCTTTCATATTATCCCTTGACTAGGCTCTCCTTCGATATGAATATCCCTGAAAGCAGTAACATAAACAGAATGTAGTACTTTGATAGGAATTGGTTTTGCTTAGGGCTTCATAGGAAGCTTAGGTATTGGGAACAAGAAAGGATGCTGAGAAAAAAGGGGGAGAGAAAAGGAGGGAAGAGCCCCGAGGTTCTTCTATCTACTTCATAACACACCTGCTTGAATGCTGATATGCAAATGCCATAATTTTCTCCACTGATTTCAAGGATGACTTTGATTGAAGTCCTAGGTATTAGCAATGCC
>NW_005354726.1:63932-121288 GCF_000412655.1 Myotis brandtii | reverse complement strand
ATGTTGCATAACTAATACATGTTACATGTTACATGTAATATATAAGAATATATTATGTAATTATATATAATTGTTGTTCTTAAGGGATATGTTAAGGTTTTATCACCAAGTTAATTTTTTCTACCTTATTAATTTAACACGATTGGAGGAAGAGTGGAAATAAGAATCATATGAGCTAAAATGATTTCTGAGGTTGATGAATTTCCAGGAATATTTTCTAAGAGGCAACAAAATAACCAGATTTATGATACCCTTAACACTGTTATTTTTTGAATAATTCAAATTAGAAACTTTGGCACAAATTGAGGAGAAAAATGTAAAGCTGTTACTTGGAATTTTGTCACCTTAATTATTTCCAGTGGAAAAGAAGCTCTTTCAGGAAATGGGGTTTGGAATTTTTTAACAATGTGTAGATGTGTTTGATGACCTGACAAGGTCCCTTAAAATCTTGTGGTTCAATAAAGCAGCCCCTCTCTGTGAAGACAGGAGACCATGCCGTGCTACAGTGGCTCAGGAAAAACATGACAACCTGACAATAGACCTGCATGCTGGGAGGAGAAGTAATTTATTTCCCCTCTATTCTCTGTACATGATACTACACAGAGTCAAATGCACGTCCATGCACGCGTAAGGCAAGAGAATAGAAATTAATTTGCTTCACTCATAGAATTTCAGCCACTGCATGCTAAGCTGCTATGCTTATTTCTGGAAAGTTCATCTTTGAGGCTGAATAGAATTCCTGTTGTTCTGCTTTTTATATAAAGTAGTATATTGTTTGCTTAAAAATGGAAAGCTCATTTTATTAAGTATTTTTGTTCCTGTGATTCTGTTCTTTGGAACATGAATTCCGCTACCATTTTTCAAATGCATTTCTGAATACTTCGCACTGCGGAGTTACTAGCCCCTCTCTGACAGGGATTTTCTCAGTCATTTTCACCTCTGTCCACATCACAGTTCACTCTGCTGCGGCATTTAGATCCATAGCACAGCAGGTGAAGCGATGTAAGGGCAGAACAATGGGAAATACACACCTTCTTTTCTTTTAAGACAGGGATATGCACTTCTATCCAGCTTCATTTTGACAAGTCTTTCTCCCTCCGCACCCCCCACCCCGCTTTTTTAAAAAGTGTATGCTCTACTACTCAACAGAGTCACATTTAAAACATGAGGACAGATTAAATTTGTCCTCAGAATGTACAACTTCTTTTCACAAAATTGAAAACCATTGGTGAGGGTTGCAGTCACCGTATTCTCAGGCGCTTGGGTTTGTACACATTAAACAGGAGAAAAATCCCGAGACCCCCTGAATGCTCCCCACAAATGGCTACTCTTGTTGTGAGTCTGTCCTAAAATGGTGCACAGTAGGGCCTCCATATCCATGACTTTCACATCTTGACTCAACAACCATCAGATTCGAAATATTTAGAAAAAAAATCCTAGAAAGTTCCAAAAACCAAAACTTTAAATTTGCCAGGTGCCGAGGCACTACACTGAATCCACATGAGCGCTTGGGTTTGTACACATTAAACAGGAGAAAAATCCCACCGAGACCCCACTTAATGCTCCCCACAAACGGCTACTCTTGTTGTGAGTCTGTTCTAAAATGGTGCACAGTAGGGCCTCCATATCCACAACTTTCACATCTTGACTCAACAACCATCAGATTCAAAATATTTAGAAAAAAAATCCCAGAAAATTCCAAAAACCAAAACTTTAAATTTGCCAGGTGCCAAGGCACTACACTGAATCCACATGAATGAAGTGATGTGTAGATGTACTTTGTGGTAGTCTATCTGCAAATATCGGTCACATGCAAATGTTACACATTTTACATAAGGGACCTGAGCATCTGCGGATTTGAGTGTCCTTTGGGGTCCTGGAACTAATTAATCCCCCGCTGATACCGAGGGGCGACTGTATGACATGACACCTACTCCAGCTACACACAAGAAATCGCTTCTTTCCTAGAATGTGACTGATAGTAAGGAGACATCCAGCTGAGTTGACTGATTTTTCAGAAATGAATAAAAGGAAAGCCATGGGGACCTGTGTGAAATGGGGCCTGTGGTAGAGGTGGAGGTAGAGTGGGGCCAGGGTTCAGTAAAGGTGTTGATGAATGTGAAGAAGTGAGGGTTTTGAAAGAGAATATTGAAGGGAGTATGTAAGCTGGAAATGACTGTAGGGAGGGGAAAAAACTCGGTAACAGTAACCTCAGTATGATAACACCATAAAGAATCAATCTGGCATGGGTGTTTTCAATTTACTAAGAGGTTTGAGATTACCAAAATATTTCTAGAAATTTAAGTATTATTAAGAAATATTAAGTATTATTAAGTATTATTAAGAATTATTAAGAAATATTTAAGTATTATTAAGTAATATTAAGAAATATTTCTCAATCTTGGCACTAGTGACACGTTGGGCTGCATGATTGTTGTGAGGGTGTGCTCTGTGCATTGTAGAATGATTAGCAGCCCAGGCCTCTACCCACTAGATGCCAGTGGAGGTCCCCACCCTGAGTCATGACAACCAACAATGTCTCTATACATTTCCACATGTTATCGAGGCGGGTAGAAGCACCCACAGCTGGAACCACTGGCCTAGACCAACGGTTTTTAACGTGGGCTGCATAGTGAGAAAGTAAACTATCAAAGTACAAGTACAGAGGCCCATTTCCTAAGCCTGATATTTAATTGGTCTTTGGTATAACTGTTACCGGCATGTTTTCTACATTCCTGAGATGATGCCATTCAGTTTCTGAAGTATTATAATCCCTTTAGAAAACAATTAGGGAATACCTACTATGTGCCCAGCATCCTTAAATGATGAGAGCACAAAGATGAATGAGACATTGTCCTTGGCCTAGAGAAGCTTAGGATCTAGTGAAGAGATGGACACATAGCAGATACTTTTCTGATATGTTACAGTCAATGTCCTTAAAGTTAAATGTGCAGGACACTGTGTCAGGACAGAGGGGGAGCTGATAGCCTAAGGGCACAAGGTTTGAGCTAGCACTACAGTTCCACCTGAATGTCTGAAATTCCAAGGCAGCAACATTAAAGTAGTAAGGCAACTGGATTCGCATGCATAGCAGTTTTACTACTGTGTACATATGCACACATACATGCACTCGTATACACACACACAACAGAAATGCATCTATTATAGGAATAGTCATAGCAGCAGATAGGAGATGCTCTCAGTGCCTCACCCAAAGCCCCTTAGCTCTCACTGTTCTCATACATGCCACTGACTCTGCTAGGGAGCTTTCTCTGGCCACAGGAGTATGCTCTGCCTGTACCTAGAGCAAGCCAGAAATGCCATGGCATTACCACCCTGAAGCAGCCATCAGCCAATGACAAATAAGAGTTGTCCCATCCAAGCTAGTGAGTAAGATGGGGTATTATGTCCTGACTAGCCAATGACAAATAAGAGTTGTCCCATCCAAGCTAGTAAGATGGGGTATTATGTCCCAATCCCCATTCTATGCCATCTTCCCAAATACCCCAGTGAGAATGAGACCCACGTGTGCTCTTCGATGCACTCTATATTGGATTCCCTCTCCTGTCTATATCTTACTTCTTCACTCCCCTGTAAAATCCCAAATCAACTTCTTGAACTCAATTCTATGTCTTTGGGTTTGCTTCTGGATAACCCAGCTAAAGACACAGCATTATTCATAAAGGCTACAGACTTAAAGAAAGAAAAAACACACAAATGTCCACTATAGAAACATGGCTAAAAAAAAATTGTGGCACATCCATATAATAAAATACTATGCATCAATAAAAATGAACCAATTATAGCTTCTCATCACTACTGGAATGAATCTCGCCAAAATAAATAATACATGCTTCATGATTACATTAATATAAAGTTTAATATCAGGCAAAACGTGTTAGAACTAAAAGGTATGGTGGTGGTTATCTTCGGGAAGGGAGGGTAGATAGGGACAGGAACAACGGCAATGTTCCATTGCTTAACATCCATAATGTTACATAGAAATGTTCAGCTGGTGATAATTCACTTATTTTTACCCTTTTTTGTATATGTATTTCAATTAAATGTTTTTTAAAATCTAAACATTCATCATCGAGGATGTGAGAAAAGCGGATGATGTAACAGGGAGGGCAGGAGCTGGGGAAGAGCGGGCAGAAAAAGATGTGATAGTAGCATTAGCTCACATTAGGGAGGGTCCGTAACCAAAGATTCAGTAGCCACCATGAGACTTCCAGCTAAAATCAATAAAATAAGCAGAGGAGGGCCCTGGGCCTTCTCCTTGCGCTGAGAGGTAGAGGGGATCAGAATCTCTATCACTTTTTCTCACTGCTATTTTGTCTGTGCCTTGCCTCCACAGTCATCATTCTAAGAGTAAACTGTTCCTTTCTGAGCTGCCTTGAGTATTGAAAATTTCAGCAACAAAATGTAGAATCTACATAGGGAAACAAATAAAATGTATGATGACGCATTAGAAGTGTTACCCATGCTAACTTTTCTCCAGAACTAAAGAAAGTTCTTTTCAAAGTCATGAAACAAATAAAATGTATGATGACGCATTAGAAGTGTTAGCCATGCTAACTTTTCAGAACTAAAGAAAGTTCTTTTCAAAGTCATAACATTGTTCTTAGAAAGCCTCTTTCAATGGCTCTTCTCAAACATTCACGGTGCACCTTTGGTACTTAATGAGCATTTTGCACAGGTAAGACGGAGCATCAAAGGCATCTAGGTGGTCCTTTGCCATAGCAGCTACGCTCTGTTGGTAAATAACTGTGGAAATGCATCGGCAATTTTGTTCCTAATTGGTAGGTAAATTAATTACCGATAGCCAAGGGGTCATTCTTATTCTTTCCTAACTCCCTGCCGCCTGATGCTTGTAAAAGATTTTGTTTGCTCTAGTCAAAGGATTTTGATGTCTTTACCTCTTGACCTCTAAAAGATCTTTCAAGGGAGATGCCATTTTATGTCTTCTCATCCATGTCTTTATTCCAGTTCATCAAATTAGTTCACAGAAACCTCCGTGGGGGCCTGGTTGTAAAGTGTAAAACCGGAGCCACGTTGCTGTCAGTAGCTCTTGCAATCTTCATTAGTATTTATGAACGTGGACCCAGGCAGTGGCAGTTACGTTCCCATTACTGGAAGCCTCTTAAGAGTCCCATTATTGTCTTACCTTCATTGGACTTCTGTCTGAGAGGAAAAAAATAAAGAGCCGATTTAATTTTCTCGCGCCATTGACCTGTGATATTTGTAAGGCCTAGACTCGCCTCATCTCTACCAAGTGGGCCCTAGGCGGACTGGTCATCTTGATACTAAACTTCTCAAATAAATTCATTTGAGACCGGGGTCAGATAATAGATAATAAGCTAAACTGAGAGGTCATCTTCCTGACTTGAAGGCTCCTTCTGTACAGTAGGGACCTGGTTGTGAGGAACTAGTATAGCGAGGGGCTTGAAATTCAATTTTGGAGAAGGTTTTTTTTGGGGGGGAATGGGGGGGATCCACCATCTTCCTAGTTCTTTCTTCTCCCTTTAGTTTGGCTTTTTCATGCTGTTGCAACAACAAAAGATGAAGGAATTTGTTTTCCATCTCAAATGATTCTTGCTCCGTTGAAGAGATTCAGCTGGAGAAACGGGAAACTCCCCCGAGTTTCCTCACTCTAGAGAACTACACAACTGATCTCCAGAGAACCATGTGATAGCTCAGTGGACTGTCACTATTTCCCACATGAGCCATTTGACTTAGAGGTAGCTCATGATTTGGGAAGGTGACAGGATCAATCCCCTAGGCCAGTGATGGCGAACCTATGACATGCGTGTCAGAGGTGACACACGAACTCATTTTTTTGGTTGATTTTTCTTTGTTAAATGGCATTTAAATATATAAAATAAATACCAAAAATATAAATCTTTGTTTTACTATGGTTGCATATATCAAAAAATTTGTTTATGTGACATGGCACCAGAGTTAAGTTAGGGTTTTTCAAAATGCTGACATGCTGAGCTCAAAAGGTTCGCCATCACTGCCCTAGGCCTTCAAGCTTCTCTGTCCCTTGAAGTGACTCCAGCAGCACCTGAGAAAGAGCTTGGTTTTCTCTCCTGCCCCTCACTACCCTAGCCAAGCATATTCGGAATAACCATTCAGAAACAGGATTATCCTCACATGTGGACGTTTGACAGACATGGTTTACCTCTTCTTCTGGCTCTCCTTTCATTGTTTCTCATTCTAGGACAGACACAGCAACCATTTATCCCAAGCTGAAGATCAGGGCACTTCTGCTGACAACGGATCTTTTAGAATTTATAATGCACTTTTTTGAAGTATTACTTGAATGTGTTTTATGTATTTAAATGATTTAGACACTAGACCATCCCTTAATACATGTACATAATTTTTACATGAATTTAGCAAGTTTATAAGAAAGAGTAACAGTCTCTTGCTTCATCTTTTCTTAGGCCAAGTCCATTATCTTTGAATCTTTTGATAATGTCCTCCCTCTATTTCCTCTTTCTCTCTTTCTGGAACTGCTGCTGATTGAATGTTCAAATTTCACAAAATATTCACTAATTTTCCTGCTTTATTTTTATTTTACATCTTAGTATTTTTGTCAAATTTTGAGAGTTTTCTCAAATTTATCTTTCAATCCTCACATTGAGTCTCTCTTTCTCCTATTTCATTTTCAAAGCTCATCCTCCTTCTCTGAATGTTCCTTTTGAGAATACACCGTACCTATCTCATAGATGCAACATCTTCTCTTATCTCTTTGAGCACATTATTGTTTTAAACCTTTTCTCCCTGCATTGTTTCTACTCCAAGTTTCTTTTTTCTGGGTGTGTCCGTCACTCTTTTTCAGGTTAGAAGTTTACTTAAATGTCTGGTAATCCTTAATTGTCAATTTATGTTTTCCTATTTTATCTCCTATTTTATTTGCCAAACTGCTATATATGAGTTCCCTTGGCTCTATTTCAAGAATGAGCAAAAGTTTTATGGAATGCATTATATAGTAAATATTTTAGGGCTATGGATCTCTGGTGCAACTACTCAACTCTACTATTGTAGTGGGAAAGTAGCCATAGGTTATATGTTAACAAATGAGTAAAGCTGTGTTCTAATAAAACTTTATTTGCAAAATAGGTAATAGGCAGAATTTGCTCATGTGCCATAGCTTTCCAACTCTTTCTCTATATCAATGTTGATAGTTTATATTTTTATACTTTTCAATAGCAAATATTTATTTTGGCAAAAAAACAAAAACAGAAAAAGAGAGATAAAGCAAACATGACAAAATGTTAACAAATAGTTAATTCTAGGTGATTCCAATGCTACATGTCCATATACTCTCTTTCATTATTTCTCTAGGTTTGAAATTTTTCATAATAAAAAGGTAGGGAGGAAAACACTGATGAAAAGTCTAACTACATTCTGCCCTGACATATTAAAATAGCCTCATGGTAAATAGTGGCAACATTATGTAAAAGCCAAAGCTAAAGTCCTTACTTAGGATCTTTAAAAAATGTATTAATGTTCAACATTTTCAAATAATTAAGAAAAAGTGGGATTTGAAACATTATTTACTATATTTCCAGTAACAAGAATCAATATCAGGATTCTTTTGTTATATCAAACTATTCTATGCTTAGAAAAACTGTATTAAAAAATTTAGGGACTTCTTTCATATGTTACAAATAAGTAAAACGTTGAATATTTTAACACATTTTACATCAAGTGTAAGAACCTCAGATGTGTTATTAACTTTGCTATTCTTAACTAGATAACCAGTCTCCCCCAATATTCTATTGATGATATTAGATGATTTCAAGAAAAGATTTGTAAAAGGAAAGTTTTACATCTGTAGTGTTTGTTATTAATTATCTCACATGTCAACAATCTTACCAGTAACCCTCACCAGCTCAGAACACAAAAAACAGTCTATTTTTCTCACCTGTTAAACATATTACTTTTAAGAAACTTACATTCCAGAACAGCTGTGAAAATAGTGAAATATTTAAATTAAAGATAGAAAACATTTCTTTTAGAAACATTTTCCTGAAAATCTAATAACATCAACCGAACACTGGTGGAGATTGATTGTGTAGAGTAAAATAATTAATAACACATCTGAAATTCTAGTATACTTGATGTAAAGTGCATTAAAATATTTGACATTTTACTTATTTGTAACATATGGAAGGAGTCTGTAAAATTTTAAACAAAAATTTTCTAAGCATAGACTAAACAAATTTAGTGTTATGTGATATAAGAATTCTGATATTGATTCTTACTCCTGAAAATGCAGTAATAATGTTTCAACTCCTTTGTTCACTTGTCCTAACATATATTAAACCATAGTGGGAAACTATGATAGTTGCAAAAAGGTCACCGTGCCTTGGAACTGGATCAAGAGAAACAGCATATAACATAGAGAGTTTAAATCATGCAATTTAATATTGCAAGTGTCATAAATCAGTGGAAATGATCAATATATTGAGTATTTTATATTTCTTTATAATTTACAAATTAAGGAACAGAGTGGAAAAGTTAATTTGCCTAAGGACTTATGACTATTATAAGACATAAACGAGAATCACATATACTTTTTCTAAATCAAAACCCATGTACTCATCCACTATATCATTCTGTCTTACTATGAACAAAGATACATGTGTTTGGTTTGGTGAAAGTGGCAAAAAGCTAGATGAAGGTTAGTCAAGTCAAATGGCAGGTGATATTACAAGATCACTAAGAGAAAAAAGTCATAATAAGTGAGGAATAAATTTGGTATAAGGGACTACAGTGACTAACAGACTTTATATATGGTATGAAATGTTCCTGTAAACCACCTAGCCAGCCCCCAAGGGCACCTATAGGTCCTCAGCAGGAAAGGGCTATCTGGTAACATTTGAAGTTTTATTTCATTAAGGAATCAAGGGGTGCTTTTTCTCCATAAAATAACTGCACCCAAGAACAATAAGATGTTTCCCACCTGGTGAACCAACGTGAGCCTCAGAAATGGTGGAACAGAGCTCAGGGAGGAGACAACAAAGACAGCAAATCCCTGCAGTGTCAGAAATCACAGTGTCCTCCAAATTCCACTTTCTCGTGTCATAGTAGTGTTGTAATTGGGCACACTAGCTAAACCACATTCACAGGCCTCTCTTGAAGTTGGGTGTGGCCCTGTAACTAACTTCTAATCAATAATTTAAGAAATTGGTATAACTGCTTCACACTCTCCTTTCCCCCTGATGAAGACAAGGCTCTGGAAATTGGTACAGCTCCCACATATAAGGAACCTGGGTTCCTGAATCACCGAGTGGAGGAGAGACACCCACTAATGACGACCGTAGACTGCTGCATGCGGAAGAAATAAAATGCTATTGTGTTTGAGCCATTAAACTATTTTGGGTCTATTTTTCAATATGGGTAAGCCCAATCTAAGACAATTGGTCTATGCATCATTCAGACATAAGCACCATTCTTCTACATTTGAGGAAACAGCAAAGTTTGGCTGTTGGAAATAATATGTACACAGTAGTTCAGAGTAGGTGACATAACAATTGGTGATGAGAGTGGCAGCAGATATTGGCGAGAGAGACATGATGAACAGAAACTAGAAGAGGAGAAACATAGATGCTTAGAGAGCTGCTGCTTAGGAAGTCACAGAGAGCTATACCAAAGGGACAAGGTTCAGAGCAGGTCATTTGACTGAGAGCTACTGACCCTTTACAGTTGGGAACAAACTTTGAAGCACAATTATCCACCTTCTTCAGACTGTTGGTGCCTTAAAAATATTCAGGTTATATGTGTTTGTGTGGATAGGAACATGCTATACACGGATACATGCATATATGTAGTCAGAATGTATATACTCCAACCTGTGAAAATATTAACACTGAAGGATTTTAGGTAGATTTTCTGTTTTTCCTGTTGAATCATTTAAACTGTTTAAAAGAAGCATACCATACATACAGAGTGAAACATTTTTTTTTCATTTCGAGGAAGAAAAATTCTATTAATTGTATATTTTCACGAAAAAATTTAAGTGGCTATCTATAAATAAATATGTAATAAGGATGAGATACAAAGTTTTGTCCAATTCCTACTGTGAAATCTTTCAAGAAATGAATATTTACACACCACAGAGAATATGACCACATGTTTGCCAGTTCTCCTGTTACACAATAAGCTCCTTTGAAGGCTGGCTCTGTATTGTGTTCCTGATTATCACTGGCACTTGGCACGCAGGAGGCACTGAGGACTGTTAAGTGAATGAATTTATGAATACATGAGTATTCTAGTAGCTTTTAACGTGTAAATTCAATGGTAATTGTTACATTATTTCAGCTCTGGAATCCCTATTCCCTGTTATTTCAGTTTTGCTAAGTATATGACAAAGTAATTGATCACACCTAAGACACCTAAACAGTGTTCCTTCTCTTTTCTTTCTTTCTTTCACTTTACATGTCACAGCTCCATTCAACCCAAATCAAGGTGCAGATAGCATTGTCAAGTTTGATGCTTTTGGAGATGGAATGGGACGGTACAACGTGTTCAATTTTCAGTACGTGGGTGACAAGTATTCCTACTTGAAGGTTGGTCACTGGGCAGAATCCTTATCACTGGATGTCGACTCTATCCATTGGTCCCAGAACTCAGTCCCCACTTCCCAGTGCAGTGACCCCTGTGCCCCCAATGAAATGAAGAATATGCAACCAGGGGATGTCTGCTGCTGGATCTGCATCCCCTGCGAGCCCTACGAATACCTGGCTGATGAGTTTACCTGTACGGATTGCGGCCTTGGGCAGTGGCCCACTGCAGACCTATCTGGCTGCTTTGACCTTCCTGAGGACTACATCAGGTGGAAAGATGCCTGGGCCATTGGTCCAGTCACCATCGCCTGCCTGGGTTTTGCGTGCACATGCATGGTTGTGACTGTTTTTATCAAGCACAACAACACACCCTTGGTCAAAGCATCAGGCCGAGAGCTCTGCTACATCTTGTTGTTTGGAGTTGGTCTATCCTATTGCATGACATTCTTCTACATTGCCAAGCCGTCCCCAGTTATCTGTGCATTGCGCCGCCTGGGACTTGGGACCTCCTTCGCTATCTGCTACTCAGCCCTGCTGACCAAAACAAACTGCATCGCCCGCATCTTCGATGGGGTAAAGAATGGCGCTCAGAGGCCAAAGTTCATCAGCCCAAGTTCTCAGGTTTTCATCTGCCTGGGTCTGATCCTGGTGCAAATTGTGGTGGTGTCTGTGTGGCTCATCCTGGAGGCTCCGGGCACCAGGCGGTACACCCTTCCAGAGAAGCGGGAAACAGTCATCTTGAAGTGCAATGTCAGAGATTCCAGCATGTTGATCTCACTTACCTACGACGTGGTCCTGGTGATCTTATGCACTGTGTACGCCTTCAAAACCCGGAAGTGCCCAGAAAATTTCAATGAAGCCAAGTTCATTGGTTTTACCATGTACACCACCTGTATCATCTGGCTGGCCTTCCTCCCTATATTTTATGTGACATCAAGTGACTACAGAGTAAGTCTTTCAGTGGTTTCTTCTTTTCCTTCTTCTTTTATCCTGCCAATGCTTTGCTATGTAAGATTTAAAATAGACTCCATTTATTTCATCTCAGCAATTAGGTAGGTAATTACAAATGCCATGATGAACCGCCATATTATACATGGAAATCAATTCACTATGTTTTAAAAGTGTTTCATCAGTGCCTACTATGTGCAAAGCATAGGGCTAGGCACAGAGAGGAAGATAAATATAAATCATGGTCACTCAAGCAATTTATAAACAAGTGGGAGAAAATGTACTACACAGTCACACATACCTCTAAAACTTTTAATTAAATTTCAAAAGTGAATGATAAGCAAATAAAACTTAAACCACTAAAAGCCTAATGAGAGTACTTCAAATTAGACACAGGAGGACCTGGCTACCACAGAGCGATATATATACATATCCAAGTAACCTAATTAAGTCATTATTCATATGGTCTTCAGTAATATATAGTTCAAATTTCTGGGCTTCTATATCATCATCTCTTCTGAAAGAAATAGTTCATCATTCCACCATAATTTCTCAAACTGTTGAAACCATCCATCAGTAGCTTTTGCATTTATAATTCTGATTTTAATATCTTCCAATGAGTGAATATATAAATCTTTTTCTCTTGAGGCAATTGGATTTCATTCTCTATATTTCTTAAATTGTCACAGATGAAAGTTTTCCAGAGGCATAATGGTTCCCTTGTTATGCCATGATTTCACAAAATGAAGTGCCTCTGTAGGCTGTAATAGTCCCCAAATCTTCTGTTCATCAGCAATTCCTACATTATCAAAATCTTGGATATTGCAGCTCAATAAAAGACAGAGCTATTTAAAGGATGGGATCAAGAGACTGGCAATACTTGTGGTACCTAGTCCATTTAATTATTCATAGCCGTGTGACTAAAACCTATGGACTACATTCAAGAAAGAACAAGAGAATAAAGACCACATATTCAATGCTGGGTTAATGGTCAGGGCTTCTAAGACTACCTGTTTAAAAAATTAGAAAATCTGTCCAAAAGGAAAACATCAGAATTGAAAAAGCAAAATTAAAGGTCATATTATGTGAACCACAGAGCAGTTTGAAGCTTTAGAGTGTGGGGATTTAAATAGAGAATCATAGTTAATATATTTTAATGCCCCATTTTTTTTATCTTCATGTACACATTCACTCCTCTAGTTCTGTAAGGATTTTTATTTTGAGTTCTTAGGAAACTATCCTTAGCATATGTGATTTTGGGAATTAGGACTATAATATACTTACAATGTTAATTATTTTATCCTGGATATATGAAACTTTATTCTCAAAATCTAATTAAAAACAGAGTAGAAAACACTATTAAAAATAAACAAATAGCATTATAAAAATTTAATTTTATTGAGTGAATTAGCATTTATTTCTAAAACACACAAAAATATGAATTTTCCCCTTTACCATAATAGCAATGTATATCAACTGACTCAACAGAATTAGCTGAAGATACCAGAAGTTTCACCACATGGCAGAAGTCCTTAGGCAAATGGGGCAAAAGTTGTTGGGTTGAGAGTGTTTTAAGGTCCTAATTAACGCATCCAATCAGAGTGAGATCATCTTAGACCTCAGGTACTCCTTGCAAATAATGCCAATCCTAAATTTACAGAAGAAATCGAAGGTAGATTAGAGGCTCCAACACATTGGCTTTCAAATTAGACTGCACATTGAATTGATTGGGTAGCTTTGGGAAAAAAATATTGCTACCTGGGATACAGCCCCCGAGATTCTGGTTTAGTTGGCCTAATCTGTGACCCAGACATCAGAATCTTTCAAAGCTCCCCAAGTGACTCTCATTGCAAGACTAAAAAACACTACTCTAATGAATCACATGTTCTTCTTCTTTAAAATATATTTTTTTATTGATTTCAGAGAGGAAGGGAGAGGGAGAGAGAGATAGAAACATCAATGATGAGAGAGAATCATTGATCAGCTGCCTCCTGCAGAACCAGGGACCCTTCAGTCCGCAAACTGGCACTCTAACCACTGAGCTAAACCGGCTAGGGCACATGTTCTTATTGCACAGATAGCTTTAGTTTGGCCTGCACTCTTTTGAAATAATTTGAAATATTTTTCAAAGTTAGAACATTGAGAAATTTTATGTAAATATCCACAATCCTGGCTTCTCCTATCAAAGTAAAACATTGGACTCAAATTCCTACATGCAACAGTTAGCCGGAATGGAGTGGTGCCTATGCCTCTAGACAGGACACTCTCATTCCTGTTGCCCTCACTCCCACCAATCCCTCAATTCTTATTCCCAGCTCTCTTCCCTTATGAATCTGCATGGACCCTATAAGCATCAGAACTTGGGACCCTTGTTCTAGGAATTGCAGAACAAGACTGAGATTTAAAATTTCCCAGAGGGGGGTTTCAGCATGGCTAAAGGCATGGTTTACACCTGAAGATTTGGATTCAGCAATTTCTTTGTAAAATTGGTGGTTATAAGAATTAAATGTACTAATACATTTAAAATGCTTAGCATCTGACACAGTAAATTTTAGCTACTATATATTTGGTGCTAATTTTACACTTCATTCTGTAGAAAGCAGGCAACCCATCTTGTATCATTCTCAAGAGAAAAATCGGTAATCTATGTATCTTGAGTAAATTGTTTAAAAAAAAAAAATTTCCCAGAGGGAAACCATGTGGCTCAGATAGAATCAGCAGCATTAGAAAAGTACCTAATAATTTAAAGGCAGCTATAATGAATTTGGACATCAAACAGTCTGCAGGGTTTATGACTCAGTACTTTGCCACCCATTGTGAGTTATAAATAAATATAAACCATGATTCCAATCTTCAAAAATCTCATATCCCAGCTGAGGAAAAAAATAACTAGCATGAAAGAATTCAGGATTAACACAGAAGAGTTTATAATTAAATTGGTGATATAATCTCTTAAATGTCTATGAGTTTCAAAAAAAAAAGTTAGATCAGTAAGAGCTTGGTCTTTCCTGGAATATTCCTTGAAGAGGTGGGATTTCACCCTGTACCTTGGTGAGCAAGTGCAATTATGGTAGTTGGAGAATATAGGGAATATTTTTGAGGCGACACAGAAATGAACCAAGCAGGACACAGCAATATTGGTCATACTCAAGTGGAATATGGCTTAGGGGTGGGGTCTAGTGAGAAACTAATGGAAATTAGCAACTTGGTCAGATTATACCAGGCAGAGGAATTCATTTAAATAGTGTTTAAGGGCTTTGAGTTCTCACAATTTTTTAAATTTTCTTGTTTTCTTTTGGTTGGGTTGTTTGCTCAGGCAAAAGGTGACATGGTGTAAAAAGTAAGAGGAATGAACCTTTCCTGATGGACTCAGAGAGCTCACTCTGTGAGATGCTTTGCATACATGAGCCTACGATCCTCATTAGCACCCTGGAAAGCAAGTGTTATTATCCACGGAAAAGATTAATAAACAGACTCAGAGGATAATTAATTTCCCAGGTGGCGCAGTTAGGAAATAGTAGAACATGTTTTTCAGACCCAAATGCATGCCTTCCACATTATACCACAAGCTTGTCAATCCTTAATAGGGAGGCTGGATTTGAAAGAGCAGAGCCTAGAACAACCAAAACTAATTGAAGGTATTACAGGCATCCAAAACAAAGCAAGTAAAAAGTTGGGTAAAAATATGAAAATTCAAAGGATCTTTGAGAAATATCCAGGCCATCTCCTTCTCCTTCTGTACTACAATAAAACCATTCCAGAGAGTGTGAGAATCAAACTGAGCCATCAAGAATCCAATACATAGTATAAATGGTGTAAATAAAAACGAGGCCATGTTTAGGTGGAAAGTTTACCCATAAAGGAATTCATTAATGGTGACTACTGAGTGTTTTGTTCACTTATGTCTTCCAAATATATTTGAGCACTTATTATGGGCCTTGGAGATACAAGCTATCAACATAGGCAAGTCCCTCCTCTTTTTAACTTATAGTCTAGGGGAGGAAGAGAGAGTAAAGAATGAATGAATGAAAGTGCAGGATAACTCATGCAGGGGTAAGTGTTATGATGGAAAGAAGAGGAGCTATGCTACCTCAGAGTTTCTCCAACTTAATGTACATTTAACTCACCTGGGGATCTTGAACAAATAAGAAGGGATGGGGCCCAAGAGTCTGAATTTCTAGCAAGCTCCCAGGTGATGGAGATGCTGCTAGATGAGGGGCCATCCTTTGAGTATCCAGACGTTGCATTGTTATTTGGGTTGGGACCACTGAAGCACTTTACCTACAGTTGGTAGAGTCTTCAGAGGTGGTTCCAGAATTTTGACAAGGTTCAAATACTTACAGAGAAATTCTGATTTTCCCATGTTGACTATTTTGAAGATTTAAAAACATATATATTGAATCTCAAATTCTTTTAAAAAATATTTGCCACCCCTACTAGTGCCTATTTCATAATACTCCACTGGAGGATGGGAAAGAGCCAGGCATGGGAATTCTATGTGCTAGACAGAAGAAATAGCAAGTACAAACACTTCTAGGCAAAAATGTCTTAAAAGAGAAAAGTATGTATGGCCCCACTTTAAAAGCAAATAGAAGAGTGATTTTATGAGGTGTAGGCAGGGGAGCTAGATCATGTTGGACTTCATAGGCTATCACAAAAAGCACAGATTTTATTCTATATGAAAAAAGAAACCATTGAAATATTTTAAGAAGAATAGTTTAATATCTCACATTTTAGGGGGAAAAATCAAGTTTCTAAAGACATTGGATATGACAGAAATCAAAGGCAGGAGTGGGGAGACTGGTTAAGTGGCTGTGGTAGGTGCTCCAGTCAGAGTTGATGGTAGGATGTTAACAATGGAGAGAGAACCTGCCAAGAATGGTGAAGGGTTTCTACCCATCTTGCCATCTAACTAGCTAGCCTGCCACAGTTTCAGGGATGCTGGGACAAAACTGGTAACTCCTGATTCACAAAGGACTTTATTACTCACAGCCATCACTGTAACCAAAGTGTCAACACTTACTAGGTTCACCAAGTCCCAATTTCTACTAGCAATGCAAAGCGGGCTAGGTGACACCTGCATAGGCAGTGATCAGAAGAGGGCCAGTATTACTAATTATTCTTTTTGCCTTAAGATTAAATATGTCACAGCACAGCACGATGATTGATCCTGCCCTTATTGAAATGCCGGTGCTGTCTTCATCATGGGTTTTTAGTATGAAGTCTTATTTTTTTAAATATTGCAATAAAATATTTGTCTTGATTACTGGGTTTTTGGTACCCCCTTAAATCTGCAACTCACTTGTCTCATTCTAGCCACAGTACTACCTTGCCCCTAACAGCTCTGGGTAGGATGGTGACTTGTTTGTCACTAACAGAGCATAGAAATTGGCGTTCTTCCCTGCCCAGCATACTGGGGCTGGTGTGTATCGACTTCAGCCACCCTTGATAATGGGGAGACCATGGCCCTATCCTTTAGCATATGGAGTATGGAGGAACCAGGCAGTATGGAAGGAGAGAGCAGTCCTGTGCCAATAAGCAAGGCACATGGGCTTTCAGACTTAAGCAGTGACTAATTACTCATGGCTCAACCAAACAAAGGTTTGGTGTTTCTAAGCATCCGCAACCCTAAACTGGATGGCAAGATCACCATTAGTGTCACTATTCATCTCAATTTTGAGGACCCCTTGACTCAGAAGTCAGAGCCAGATGCTTTCTGCCTGGGCACATGCTTTGTGCATTTCAGCTAACTTGGCCTTGACTTGCACAGCAGCAACTTTCTTGAAGGAGTCCATCTTAATCCAGGGCATTGGCTGTCTCCTCCTGATAACATATTTTAAGGTCTTACCTGGTTTAATGTAAGGGCTAGGGAAGTTTACCTGTGTTGCAGCTGAATGTAAGAATTTACCTACATTTCTCTGCGTCCGTTTCTCATTCTTTAGTGCAGCCCTCTGTCAGTATTTTAAACCTAATCCAGGTCAGTAAGAGTCCAAATATTAGTGAATGCATTATCTGTGCCTTTTGAGCATTTTTTTATCTCAGAGAAATATCACAGACAGCACTGAAGCTTCTTTTTTGCAGCCAGGTTCTGCTACAAAATAAAACAACTGAGACCTTGTCATCTTGCAATGAATCTAAATTTGGCATGAGAGACCTCAGTGCAATGGATCTAAATTTGGCATGAGAGACCTCAGCGGGGGACAAGCACTAAGAGAGCTCAGCTGCTGTCATTCTTCCTTAATAAGCACTATGCACCCTGCCCCGTCATGTTCCAAAGGGAACCAGCCAAAGTTCAAAAAATTCACCTGGTTTCTGCCTTCTCTGAAGGGCCCTCTTTTCATGCTCAGTGTAGGTGTATGTCTCTGCACCTTTTATGTGAAAGGAAGCACAACTCTCTGCCCACCAGGAAAAATTTTAGTACTAGTTATTAGAATTGGGCAGACCTGAATCAGATTGGAAATTCACCCCACTCTACTCCCACCCCCAGAGGAAAGTGAGCAACAATACAGCACAAGTCCAGCTAACCCTATCTGAATCTACCTCTGTTACTCAGCCCACAGCCCCCTTCCCAAATCTTCCTCATTAATAGGCAATAAGGTGAATCACTATTTATTGAAAAGGTGATTACTGCTCAATTTGGTCCACATACTTGCTACTGATTCCCATGGACTTTTCTCAAATCCTATTCATCAGCCCATAAGGCCCTCATACTTCATCTTTGAAAAAACCATTCCAGTCTCATTGCCAAAACTGTCAAAGACTACAGAGTCTGAGATTCTACTATACTTACAAGGTAACATGTTAGCCTGACACAGTTTTGTTGATGCTACCAAAAAAAAAGCTTTGTGACTCAAAGCAATAACAACGGCCAGAGTGTCAGCACTGGCTCTGGTTTCCTGAGTTCCACTTCCCCAGGCCATGCAGACTGGGCAGGGTTATGGCTGCACAGTCAGTGGTTGCATTACAAGGAAGGAACTGGGATGTTAGGAAACCTGGATATTTTATAAGGGACTAGAGGCCCGGTGCAGGGATTCGTGCACTGGTGGGGACCTGACCTGTGCCCTCTCACAAACCAGGACCCCTCGGGGATGTTGGACTGCTGGTTTTGGCCCGAGCCCTGCAGACCAGGCCAAGGGACCCCACTGGTGCACAAATTCGTGCACCGGGCCTCTAATATGCATATAGGATCTTTGGTTAATCTCTTCCTCCCCTCCCCACTTCCCCTATCCCTCTGAGATTCATCAGTCTGTTCCATGTTTCCATGCCTGTGTGTTGAGCATCTGCCCCCTGGTGGTCAGTGTGCATCATAGCTACCGGTCGAATGGTCCAACAGTCAGTCGCTTAGGCTTTTATATATATAGATGATATGCTGGCTCTTTGCTCCACAGGTAGACACTGAATTTTCTAAGGCTATTTGCTGTACAAATATCCTTGAAAAGAAAGTCCCAAACAAAGAGAGTAGGGTCTCTTCTTGAAAGACATGTAGAAGCACAAAAGAACATAAAGAAATACCTTCTGAAAGAAACAACAGAACTTGCTATTGGATTGGATGTGTGGGCGTAAAGGAAATGGCAAAATCAAGGATGACTCCCAGGTTTTTGGTTTGTACATTGGAAGCCAGTTACTCAAATGGAGACATTTGGGGGAATGAATCAAGTTTTTCTTGCAGATTAATTCTGATATGTCTATTATATATCCAAAACAATATGCCAAGATGGAAGTTAGATACATAAGTCTGGATGCCCAGAAGAAAGGTTGAATCCGGTAATAAATACCTGAACATCATCGACATAGGAGGTACTTAAGCCATGGAAATGGATGAGAAGGTGAAGAGGGGAGTCCAAAACTGGGGTATAGGACACTCCAGCACTTAAAGTTCAGGTAGGAGAGAAAAATTCAAGACAAATAAGACAAGGACCAGTCAGTGAGGGAAGGATGTATCCAGGAAACCAAAAAGAAGGAAGAGATTAACCAACTCAAGTGTTGCTAGGAGTTTGAGGAAGGTGAAAACAGAGCAGCCTGGGGTATACAAAGAGACAGAACACAGAATTATACATTAATACAGGCTTTTACTAGTGTGACTTATTGAAGAAACTGGACAACTAAAACTATAAGGCTAATACCTAGCCTTTGTAAAAATATTAAAAAATGTCAGATTTAAAACAGGTATATTGAATTATTTGCTGCATAAACTAGGACCAAAATGCAATTTTTCCTTTAGTATTTTCTGAGAGCAATCATCCCTAACCCTGCATGAAGTCCAATGGACACATTCAAACACCGAGTGTCACCATATGGAGTACCATTTTGGTGCTGGGGATGGAGCAATGAATGAAAGCACTCAGAACCATGGTAGGCCTATGAATGTTTGTGCTCTTAGGAATCATTTGGTCCTACTATCATTTTCAGTAGAAATTTTAAATGCCTAGTTCTATGTAATTA
The DNA here is from genome assembly GCF_000412655.1 of Myotis brandtii. Classification (NCBI taxonomy): domain Eukaryota; kingdom Metazoa; phylum Chordata; class Mammalia; order Chiroptera; family Vespertilionidae; genus Myotis; species Myotis brandtii. The sequence goes on along the minus strand of NW_005354726.1, from coordinate 101,318 downwards.
TCAAAACCATATCTTAACTTACCATTAAATCTCATTTCTCCTGAGGTCTGGTCTGCCTCGGGCTGAGAGCCTCCAGTGGTTGGCTTCTCCTTTCTCCTGCTCACACTCCCCAATCCACCAGTTGCTATTTCCCTCTCAGCCCTGGTTAAAGAGGAATAAGGAAGAAGTAGAACAGTTCTTATGTGGCTGGATGGCTCTATGATCTCTAAGTCCACGGTAGTTAAAGACACGTCCTCAGAATACCTGGGAGATGATTAAAGGGTGTTTTCATGTGATCTTCAGAAGTCTCCCACCAGCCCTTCCCTCCTGCAGAACCTTGAGTGAGCTGGCTGGCAATTCTCTCTTCTGAGTTTCCTCTTGTGGCTCCTGGCTCAGTCCCAGGACACCCAGCTATACATGTGCCCCTCCAACTTCTCTCTGTGAAGACTCCAGGCTGCTCCATGTGAGCAAGGCTACTCATGGTGACTCTTTATAGCATGGCCTGTCTTGTCCATGCATTCCACTCACAAATCCTTTGCTGTGATGAATTTGTAAAGGACTATTTCAGTACGGTAGCAAGTGCCTGTGCTCTGCCACAGAGTAATTAGCCTCTGCTCACCTTCTGGATTTCCATGACGGGAATCAGGCCCCATGCCAGGGCATTCTCCTCCTGCAGAAAACCTCAACCCTTCTGTGAATGGCCAGTGAAGCACTGCTCTCTAGAATTTAAGTGAGGAGAGAGGCACAGCCCTCTAAGGGATTGGAGGGTACAGGACACTCAGCACAGCTTTTTCCAGGATATTCTCCTCATGAAAGCCTCTTTTCTTCTCTCCTTGTAATGTCTTAATGTGTATCAGGAGTTTCAAAGTTATAGAAATGCTTGAAAATTTGCACATTTGAATTCATTTCACCCTTACTGTGATATCTGTTCTCTCTCATATTGGCTCCAAAGTCAAAACCAAGGCAGGAAGAGTGCAGTTCTAATATAATATTATACATATATGTAAAAAAACAAATCATGCCAGGAATTGAACTCACTGTAAATAACACAGATATTATTTATCAAGGCTTTTACATCATGGAATTAGACGGTGGATTCTTTTCTGAAGAGTTGACAAAAGAGAAAAGAGCTCGCAATTTGGGGCCAAGTTGGAGGTCACTGGACTAGTTAAGGGAGACAAGTGCTTTAAGATACTAAGTGGATTATGTTTGCATCCTTTAAAGTAAAACTAAGAATCATGCTACAAATGTAACCTGGGTTTTTTTCTTTATTAAAACAGAATGAAGCCTTCTAAAAGTATGTGGCTTCTCCAGTTAATTATTCAGTATTCGACTTTCTTTTATTAAAGAAGAAAGTTGGAAACTTTAAGTCATAAGGAATTATGCTATCCGATAATAGCATTGTCTGGAGGGGGGGTGGGAGGAATGAAAAAGAAATCTAAAATTACTCCAGGATTTACTATAGCTACTCTGAGTAGAAACTTATATAAGAAATAATTAATTTCTAATTTTCCGTATAAAAACTGATAAAATATGTAGAATCTAGTTTGGGATTTTTCAAAAACCCTATGGAAGCTAAAGCCAGAACAAATGATGAAATCAGAGAAGATGAAGAAGGAGAGCATGAAAAGAAGAGATGCTAAAACCTAGTTCTGAGGTATATTTTCAGGGGAAGCAAAGAGGGAGAAAGTGAAAATCATCTGTCAAGGATGGGCATATAGAAGCCTAGAGAACAAAAAAATTGAACAGGGAGTGCATGATGTATCAAAATTCCAGAGAGATGCCGGTGAAGTAATTAAAAGAATAGGTACCTTGGAAGAAAGTTGACAGTGTCCCCCAATATTGACTAGGAAAGCCACTAACTAATAGGAAGAGCTCCCAGCAAGAGAGAGGTAGAAAAATGCAAAAGGCCCAAATTTGTTGTTCCTAATATAGTGAAGCTTAAAATAAGTCAAGCTGATTGACACCATCAGCAGCTGGTCAGTTTTATCATTGACTATTGGAATTTTTACTATTTAAGATTCTGAATTCCGTGATCCTGCAGAAATATCTTTATACATATATAAAGGAAAAACAAGCAAGACATGAAAATCAATGTGAAGTCTTGGCAAGCATTCAGAAGCACCTAACACAAATAGTGTGTGCTTACAAATCCTAAGCAATGTTTCCATGAACATCTCAAACTTGGAAGATTTAATATATGTATATTTATATGGTTTGTCTATAATAACAGAACTGTGGGTGATTCGAGATTTTTAAATTTGGTCTTTTTTCAGCGCTCTTTTTAGTTGGCCCCCTGATTGAATTTACAGCCAAACGCTTAACCAGGCAACTTATTCTTACAGGTGCAGACGACGACCATGTGCATATCCGTTAGCCTAAGCGGCTTTGTGGTCCTGGGCTGTTTGTTTGCACCCAAGGTGCACATCGTGCTGTTCCAACCCCAGAAGAATGTGGTCACACACAGACTGCACCTCAACAGGTTCAGTGTCAAAAACCTAGTTCTGAGGTATATTTTCAGGGGAAGCAAAGAGGGAGAAAGTGAAAATCATCTGTCAAGGATGGGCATATAGAAGCCTAGAGAACAAAAAAATTGAACAGGGAGTGCATGATGTATCAAAATTCCAGAGAGATGCCGGTGAAGTAATTAAAAGAATAGGTACCTTGGAAGAATGTTGACAGTGTCCCCCAATATTGACTAGGAAAGCCACTAACTAATAGGAAGAGCTCCCAGCAAGAGAGAGGTAGAAAAATGCAAAAGGCCCAAATTTGTTGTTCCTAATATAGTGAAGCTTAAAATAAGTCAAGCTGATTGACACCACCAGCAAGCTGGTCAGTTTATCATTGACTATTGGAATTTTTACTATTTAAGATTCTGAATTCAGTGATCCTGCAGAAATATCTTTATACATATATAAAGGAAAAACAAGCAAGACATGAAAATCAATGTGAAGTCTTGGCAAGCATTCAGAAGCACCTAACACAAATAGTGTGTGCTTACAAATCCTAAGCAATGTTTCCATGAACATCTCAAACTTGGAAGATTTACTATATTTATATTTGTATGGTTTGTCTATAATAAGGCAATGTTTCCATGAACATCTCAAACTTGGAAGATTTAATATATGTATATTTATATGGTTTGTCTATAATAACAGAACTGTGGGTGATTCGAGATTTTTAAATTTGGTCTTTCAGCGCTCTTCTTTTTAGTTGGCCCCCTGATTGAATTTACAGCCAAACGCTTAACCAGGCAACTTATTCTTACAGGTGCAGACGACGACCATGTGCATATCCGTTAGCCTAAGCGGCTTTGTGGTCCTGGGCTGTTTGTTTGCACCCAAGGTGCACATCGTGCTGTTCCAACCCCAGAAGAATGTGGTCACACACAGACTGCACCTCAACAGGTTCAGTGTCAGCGGAACTGGGACCACATATTCTCAGTGTAAGTATGGAACTCACCCCTTCATACACAGCACTGTAGTAGGGAGCAGGCTGGGAGGGGAAGCAATGGATAGGAACAGACAGCACATGTCTGTCCCCATGAACAATCTCAATTCAATTATATTAAGTACTGGTTCAACCGCTGGGTGCCAGGTGCTGTGCTAGGTGCTATGGATCCAGTGGTGAGCAGAAGAGTGAAAGTTCCTGTTTTGGCAGTACTCACACTGCATCAGGGAAGACAGATATTACATCCATAGCTGCAAGTAGGATTTTTGACCATGTTGTGGAGTCAGTGAGCCTGGTTTTTAGTCCTGACTGCAACCAGTTCAGTAGGCAACCTTGAACACTTCACTTTATTGCTCCCTGTCTCAGTTTACTCATTGTCCTAGAGAGCTGAACTAGATTGGTGCTCTGTAAAGTATGTCCTGTGTCACATAAATGAAGTTGCTTCATGAAAAAATAAAAGAGAGAGATAAACAATCAAATAAGAGGGAAAATGCTGCATCCTAAATGTACCCTTGGAAGTTCAAAGTACCTCTGTTAACCTGAGTATGTTAAAGGTTTTGAGAATCTCTACAGCAAGGAAGCCTTTTAATGTTGTTATTTACGGAGTCTCTTAAAAGTATTTGATAATAGTTAAACCAACTAACCTCCCATGGAACACACCTTGGAAAATGCTGGAATCGATTTTCCTCTATTTCAATGATGATGTTTTTTCAGCTGAGAACTAGCTGAGAAGGGAGTTTGGATGGAAGGTTTACCAGGATAACTCTCCAGTCCAAACTTCTCTCCAACTGACCTGCAAATATCTGAAACACTATCCTTAGAGAATCATTTGCTTAATTCTTTAGCATCCTCTAAAGCACAAATGTACCCAAAGGGGACCACCTTTTAAGTCATTTTCAGCTCATCTATGATATAAAGTAGGAGACACTCACTGACAGAAGGATGAAGAAGAAGGAAGGATAACTCTCCAGTCCAAACTTCTCTCCAACTGACCTGCAAATATCTGAAACACTATCCTTAGAGAATCATTTGCTTAATTCTTTAGCATCCTCTAAAGCACAAATGTACCCAAAGGGGACCACCTTTTAAGTCATTTTCAGCTCATCTATGATATAAAGTAGGAGACACTCACTGACAGAAGGATGAAGAGGAAGAAGGGGTGGAGTCCAGAGAGGAGGAAGGAGGACTGGAGTGACAGAGACAAATGACTACTTCACAATTTTGCCTCAAGTCAATTAGAAAGGATACTTCAAAATAGCTCAGCATCACAGAGTGAGCAATCGCATTAGTGCCCCAGTTTCTCCAAGAAAGTATACAGTTGAACAGGGCAGCCCTTCCCCCAGCAAACAAAGGGAAGACCGACAGCTGATAACACATATTCACTGATGCCCTGCATACAGTACTCTGTAGTTGAGAGCTGCAATAGGGGTGGAGACGTTACTCTCTTTTCAGCTACATTTCTTGGTACCACATGATTGAGTCCCTGAACATGATAAAACTTGTGAAGTAATTTTCTTTGGATATTAGAGAAACCTGCTTATGTCTTGAGCAAACAAGAAAGAACTGACAACAATTAACAATAACAACACCTCACAGGAACTATCATCTGCAAACAAGAAAGAACTGACAACAATTAACAATAACAATAACAACACCTCACAGGAACTATCATCCATTGAGTGTTTTCTATGTGCTCAGCATTGCGTTAAATAGTTCATACGTGTACTTGTGTACTGTATCTCATAACACACTCACAACTCCTTGAGATAAATAAACTTACCCAGAGTCACACATATGGAAAGTGGCAGAACCAGAATTTAAAGTCAGTTTCTCTGATTTCAAAGCCAGTGCACCAAATTGCTGTATCATGCTACTTCACCTAGAATACAAGCTGGGAAAGTTCCTATGAGGCTAGGCACTTGGTAGGCTCTACAGGGAGAATGAAAGGAAGGTTACCTGAAACTGTATAGCAAGACTCACGCCTGGTAAAAATAATCTTGTTGCTAGCTCAGAGCTCTTGGTCATTATTTGAGCAATTTAACAAAGTCCATAAATCTTCCACAGACATGGTTCAAAATCTCATACATCCAAACCTCAGTTAATTTTGAAATGGTAGCATTTTGTAGTACATACACCAGGAATTAATGAATCCTTGAAGGGATAACAAGGGAACTTTACCCAATCAAGTCTCTCTTCATGATTTCAGAAATATTCACGTACACTAAAACAATGAACTTCGACTGTAATGGACTTAAGCTTTACTCAGTATGTGAATCTGCTAGTATCCCAATTAATACTTCAGGTGAGCATCAACCTAGACCAACATTTTATGACTGTATTGTTACTCAATAAAATTTTAAATAAATCTTTATTTTTAAAAGTCTAAATTTAGACCTCATTTTCAGCAACTTTCCTCTAATTAATACAAATTAGTGAAGAGATATTAAAGTAACAAGGGAAGTATTTATGTGATAGCTCTAGACTTCTCAAAGTACTGAGCAATTTATCTCTTATTTGTAATTTTATATCTTTAATTCAAAATAGTTTTCTACTTGTGGGCTCATTTTGTCCCATGAGTACTAGATATCAGAGTTATATTTTACAGGTGAAGAAATAAAGAATAGAAGTTACGCGGAAAGATATAAAATGATTCACGAGTTGACACTGGCTTTCCACACTTGTGATTGAAACTTTCCCATTTTAATAATTTGGAACTGTTTTCATTAAATTCATTCATTAAATGTTTGGGTACCTTCTATACACCAGACATTTCTAAACACCTTTGAACGACAGTGGTGAACCCCTGGTCCCGTGATGCTGTAGAATGTAACCCATTAATGGGTCATGAAATGTATTCAGTATATTTGACCAGCATTTTATGAAAGAGAATAGAATAAATCTCCTAGAGTGCATTATATGTAAAAAGGGTAAGTAGTATTTCAGGACATTTGCTCCAGAGTTTACAGATGTGTACCAGGTCCAAGTAAAAACACTTATTGCTATGAATTGCAGTCAAAGAAGTATGACAGCCACTGGTCTTTGAGTTCTAGTTCTGCGTCTGAACATGTTACTGACCAGCTGTGATGAATCTTTTAGCAACTGGTTTAATATCTCAGTGCCTGTTTCCTCCATTGCATATCCAGCACAACTTATACCCATTTCCCTTCTAAATACTGGGAAGTAAGTTGTTTTATAAATCAAGAAAAATCCTTAAACTTCTCTAAATTCATCAGGTAAAGCATATGTTTTATTTGGTTGTACATAATTTACTAGTATGTTCTTCTGGCAATTATTATGCAGGCATTTTATTGTGTTAACTTATTGTTACCAATATTGCTGCTGGTTGTTTAACTCCCTCCAGAGGTAAAAATGAACCACCACCACCACCCCCGACACACACACACACAATAGTTATCTATTCTCACAGAGAAAACAGCCCCCAAATTTAGTGACTTATAACAACAACCCTTTTATTGTGTCTCATGATTCTGTGGGTCAGGAATTCAGGCAAGACTTGGTTGAGCAGTTATTATGCTCCATGAGGCCTTGACTGGAGTCCTTCTGCAGTATCACCTCAGACTGAACTGATCTGCAGGGTCCACAGTGGTTTCACTCTGACGCTTGGCGCTTTGGCGGGATGCCTCACCACGTGGGATTGTAGAGAGCATGATAGTGCCTGCCCAGATTTAAGGGGACCCCACCTCTCAAAGAATTTGTGGCCAGTTTTGTCATGAAACACTCTCCAAGTCCTAAATTAATCAGTACTGCCCTCTTACCAGAGATTACAGCAACATGATGCACCTAGACTGAAGGTGTAGTTGTATTAATTCCCAGTTAATTCTCTGGCAAGAGAGTAGCAGAAATACCACATGATCTTGGAGCCTAGGTGCACTCTCTGGAAACCCCTAAGGTGGGTGATAGCAGAAAGAGTATTGGTATTGGATTTTTAAAGCTGAGCAGTAGCTCCAGGGAGATGGCAAAGCATGACCAAACTCAGAAGCAGGCATGAAAGAAAGAGCGTGCTTAAGGCCATCTCAGAAAACTCACCATTTGAGAAATATTTGAATACCGCTAGGTGTAAAAAATACCAATTTTACTTGTGTGCTATTAACAATACACAGTGGGAGTCAGAGTAATAAATATAACGGAAACATTAACTTTTCTCCATTAAGTATACCTTTGAGCCAATAATTCCCAATATTTGTGTACAAAAAAGGACAACTCTGAAGTAGAGATTCTCAAGCCCCACCCATAGCTATTCTGATTCATGTGGTCTGGAGCAAAAGACACCCCTGCTGGTTCAATGGAAGTGATCCAAGGAGTACATTTTGAGAACCTCAGTCTACACTATCCTGTCTACTTTATCCACTGGTATCGGTGCAGAGCAGGGAGGGCCTCTTAGATTACCCTCAAAGAGGATACAGGCACGGGTTCGGAGAGGGGGAGGTATTCGTGATGCCAATGGCCACTTCCCTGTGCAGTTTTTTCCCCAGCTCTCTCCAGAACCCTCCAGAGAAGGCATTTATGTCACAGAAGCACCTGGCCACTCAGAAAACATTTAGTGAAACTGAGAATGCTCTTTTCAAGACCAGTACTCAGAGACCCAAAAGTCCTAACTCATGCTTATCTGCTGCTCTCACACCCACTCACATAAGCAAACTTTCTTTGTATTTGGATGAGAAAGAAAAGAGGTCATTCTTTATTTTGTTCAGCTATAGAAGCAAAGGGGCTTGCAGGAGCTGGTTCCCACAGACAGGCAATCAAGAAGGGATGCTGCGAATGTAAGTAGAACTGCACTAATTTTGAAAGTAAAAGCTGGGTGTGCATGTGAAGTTACACAGCATAAAACCCTTATAGGACTCATGCAGGTCAGGACATTGTTGTCACTAATATGGGTTTGCAAAGGCATAGCCTGGGGAGAGAGAGGTGAGAAATGGAGTGTGCCCGATCATCTTCAGAGCCATTATGTGCACAGACTTTCTCCTACGGGGATGTGTGTTTCTCTTGCTCAGGGTGATCATTCAGATACATGCATGTCATTACCATTAAGTTCAGCCAAGAGGCTTCTGCTCTAATGCTGCCCAGGTTTGCGTCCCTGAGGAGCCATGGGCATGTGGAGATTGATTTCCTCTGCCAAAACCTTGTGCAGAAGGGCACTTGTCTAGGGGGCAATGTGTGAACTGTTCAATTAATTGATTCTTTATTACAAAGCATTTTCACATTATAAGAAGGAATCAGTAATATAGAAAGGTCAAGTGAACAGTCTTTCAGTCACAGCACATTTTCCCACAGAGCTATCGCAGCAGAAAGCAAGCAGCTGAGGACACACTTTGCACGTATCAATGGCCAAACCTTTGAAGATACCCCAATTAGGAGAGGGCAAGCCATTTTCAAGTTCAAATATGATTTTTTATAACAGAATAAAGTAGCAGGCAACACCCAAATTTCTTCTCTATAGTGCAAGTCCAGGAAAGCAGCATAGTACCCTTTACAGGTCAGGGAGTCCCAGAATGACACCACGTACTCCATGGCCAGGCAAATTAGCAAGTAATTATGCAGCATAGACTGAATGACAGTCTCCCTGCTGTAGGCATAGGGATGTTATAGACATAAATCCTCAGTGGCTAATGCATGAGAAACCTAGAGTATTTGGCAAGTTAAGCCATTTGCTTCCAGGCCAAATATATCTAGAGCATCCAAATCTGAAAGATGTCAATCCATTGTCCCTTTGGGAAGGCACATCCACAGCCTTCCTGGGAATCTCATTCCATTCCTTTTCATGCCTTCCTCACTGAGGATGGGAGAATAGAGAGCTGTAATAGGTAACCCTACATATATTAGCAAATTGATGTTTAATACCCCTCCTGTGTTCTATTTAACATTTCCATTTGTCTCACGACTGCTCTTTTGCAACCTTGAAATAATTTTCTCTTTACCTCTAATATTTTGCTGGTTTTCCCCAAGCAAATGTAGCCCACCTTCCTTAATAACAGGGACCAGAGGCTAGATCTGGAAGAGATGCTATGGATCATTTATTCTAATAACCACATTTCTAGATGAGAAACCCAGGGCCCTATCTATTAGATACACTCAGGAATTTGATAACTGAAGTCAAAGATAAAACTCTCAAAAGCTGCTATGTGGTTCCTCTGGCCTCTCTGGATTTCCCGCCTCAGCTCAGTTACAAAATTCATGGCAGAGACCATTAGGTCAATAAGAATCTTAGCATCTGAAAATTCAATTTTTTCAGTCAAAAGCTTTCCCTTCAGTGCCACACGTGACAGCATCTTGTTCTATAGCATGAGTATAGACTTTTATTCCTCTCAAAAGCCCATGCCAGGGAGTTCAGTGACATAAATCATGCCCATCTGAGACCCAAGGATCCCTTACCCGGCTGCACAGAGAAGGTGTGGTTCTCCAGAGGGGCCACCCACAAAGCTGCTTGGAAAATGAGATTTGATTTTTAAAAAACAAAGGGATATTGTTGATGGTGACCAGCTAAATGTATATACCAAAAATATAATTTCTTCCACTTAAATAGTTCTTTAAAAGCAAGTATCACTTTCTTGAGCTAAATTACATTGTACATTTTCCATTCTGTCCCATATATTTGAAAGTAACATAAACTCAGTAGCTCAAAGGGGGTTCCTAAACCAGAGTTCAATATTGTATGAGATACCTATAGTCATAGAGTCATATACATTTCCATGTAACCCCAAATTCATTAATGCCTTTGGGAACATGGTACCATGATCAGAACTATGAAGATATGCTAATTAAAAAGGAATTATGTATATAATCAAATACTGCCCATATATTGACTTTAGATTATGCATATCTGAAAGCAAGCAGTGTCTAGTATCAGTTTATGCTACACTATTTCTCCTTCCTACTCCCTTTTCATAGTAAGTGAAACTCTCTGAATAACACCAAAAAAGGGAGATACCTATGTACTTATAACCACAAAATCCCTATCATATGAAAAAAAATTTTTAAACATCTTCCCTACCTGGAGTTAATTCAGAGTCTTTAGGAAAGGGACCCTTAACAGGTAAATATGAAAAAAAATGATGGATAATTCACTCATTCATTCAAGAAACTTTTGGACGTAGGCACAGCTCTAAGCTTACATTCACGGTGCTTACATTCTAACAGGCAAAAGTAGGCACAGTCAGACAAACCAATAATATGTATTGTTATCAGCTGCTAAGTGAAGTGCAAAAAATAATACGGGGCATAGACAAATAAGGTGTCCTGGGGTTAAAGAGAGTTACTTTTTTTATAGGGTGGCCAGGCAAGTTCTCTGTAAACAGGGATTTGTGCCGAGACATGAAGGAAATGCAAGAAGGGAAACATGTCCATCCATATCTGGGGGAAAGACATTCCAGGCAGAGGGAACAGCAAAAGTGAAGGTCTAAAGTGGAAGTACATCACAGAGGCAAATGTGGCTAGAGGGAAATGAATAAGGGTGAAAGTGAGAGGAGATAAGGACAGAGAGGAAGCAGACCGTGTAGGACTTTGGAGGTCATAGTAAGGACTTTTATTTCTCTATTGAAATAACTGGGAAAATAAACAAGGGTTTCATCAGAAGTGAGCTGACCTTAAAGGCACCATTTTCATCATTTTAGCTGTAGGGGCAGAATATAAGACAGGGAGCAGCAGAGACATCATGCAGGAAGTATTATATACTCCAGATGTTGGTGGCTTAAGTCAGGGTGGTAGCAATAAAAGCTAATAAAGTGCTCAGATGCTGTATGGACTTTGAAGGTGAAGCTAACAAGATTAGCTCCACTAGATAGGAGGACTAGAGTCTGACATTATTTTATTAGAGTTTAACACTTTTGGCTTCAGAGTTTGATCCCTCGGCATAGTGGCACATTATAGTTTATATTAGGTATTGGAGCCTCAGGGTAAGTTTCTTATTCCTGCCTGAAAACACATTGAGATAGAAAAGAGGAGAAACCAGAGATGTTGGGCAACTAAGAGTAGGTAAGAAAAATGCAAAAAATTATTGAGTCCTTTCAATTACAAGTTACTTGTATCCAGCGTGGGTTTGTGCTTCTTGAGGGAGGGAGGTGAGAATAAAAGAACATGATTAGAAAGAAAGCATGACAGTGTGAAGTGGCAACAACGGATTGAGGGATTTAGTTGAAGATCGGTAGAATTTCGGTTGAAAAGGCAATTAACTCACATCATGGGTTATAAAAAAGGTACATGCCAAATTTTCTCTTTCCATGAATCTTGTCTCACAAGAAATGAATCACTGAATGAAGAAGTCTTTGCGTTTAACTCCTAACTCCACATTTAGGTCTGTAGATTTTTTTCTTCCACATCATAGGAATATAATTTCCTCTTAAATCCACTGTTAACAGCTTAAGATTATTACCCTGATAATCTACCCCACATTTCTTAACAATGGATTTTGTCTTCCACGGCAAAATCTCTGACACATATAGCAAGGCTACCAAACCAGGGACTAGTAGTGTCATCATCTGCCCAGATATTAACATAGATTAATCAGCAGATGAACTTCTGGAATGGGACCAAGGGGCCCTAGCACAAGCAAAATTAAGGCGATGAATAAGAAAACAGGTTCACCGATGAAGCAGGAAGATAAGGCAACAAACAGCTGGTAGAAGTTGGCTTCTATGACCATAGCATTAAAATATCTAAACAAGCTGACATACTGGGGGAAAAAATTTGGGTCACTAGGAACAAGGAAATGGAACAGATGGGAACAAACTGGTGGAATGTCTCTGTTTCAATGTTTGTTTACTCCTTTTCCAAGTCTGATATATTACACAGTTACAGTAACACACTGATTCTCAGGAACCAAATCTCAGCCACTGGATTGACTAACACTTGGCATCCATAAGAATCTATTAAATAGATATGTTTAGCATTGATTGAGGGCTTAATTCCCTGAAAAAATACGACCATTTTCTCCAAAGCCTGGCCTGCGCAAGCATTACCGGTGGAAGAGAAATGAATTTCACAGTGGAGACAAAACTGCCACTTGGCCGCTCCAATGCTTTACCAAGTTTGAGAAGCAAAATATGCTTTTTGATGGGTGCAAATTGCCCTTTTGTAATCAATGGTGGCACTTTTTCAGCTATCTTCAGTTTTCAACTTGACTAGCAAAAAGTAGCACCTTAGCCTAGAGAAACTAATCCCCACTCCCAGAAAAGCCAAAAATAAGCCTGCAGCCTCTTTATTTCTGACAGAAAGGATGATTATAGAAATCTGCTTAACCGCACTTAAGAATATGGGCTTAACTTACACCATTAAAAATCTCATGAGAATTTCATTAGAATAATAGCAAAAGCTCACCGCAAACACACACATAGTACTGGGCTCTTACACATCTTTTACTACCTGGGGGAATATTAAAGAGACTAATATGGGAGACATATGTGAAATATTTATGAAAGACAAAGTAACTGAGATACTAGACTCATAAAAGAGTAATTTCCTCTACTATATTCAGCAGCATGTACAAAAATGAGATTTTTTTTTACATAACTAATCCCCACTCCCAGAAAAGCCAAAAATAAGCCTGCAGCCTCTTTATTTCTGACAGAAAGGATGATTATAGAAATCTGCTTAACCGCACTTAAGAATATGGGCTTAACTTACACCATTAAAAATCTCATGAGAATTTCATTAGAATAATAGCAAAAGCTCACCGCAAACACACACATAGTACTGGGCTCTTACACATCTTTTACTACCTGGGGGAATATTAAAGAGACTAATATGGGAGACATATGTGAAATATTTATGAAAGACAAAGTAACTGAGATACTAGACTCATAAAAGAGTAATTTCCTCTACTATATTCAGCAGCATGTACAAAAATGAGATTTTTTTTTACATAATAAAATACACTGGCAAAAGCTACAGATGAAACAGTAAAAGAGAAGCAGGGAAATGCAAGTTACAATTCCCTTTAATACACTAAAATGTGCTTAGGGAAGAAACAGCTGCAGAAAGAGTTTGGGGAGTGTTTTTGCTGTTATTCCTCTTTGTAAGAAAACCTTGAGTTTACATTATCTTCCTCTCAAAGAGTTTAGACATTGTAACATAGGCCGTTCCCTTTAATGTCCCTGTGAAGCAGGTAGATGATTCAGTTATTTTGTGAATTCTTATAATGATGTCCCCGGGATGTCTAGTAGTAGGTTATTTGAAACTATAACTTAAGGATGTTCCATGCAATTACCTTTGTAGCCCCTCTATGTGTTGCTTACCTAGTCAAAATACACCCAATTTTAAGATGTTAGAATGCGGTGAGCAAGCAGATTCTAAGAGCACACTTAAGAACAGCAGTGCAAGTTCCACAATAGTATGGGGCATAGCACAGTAGGTTTCTGATACAGTCTTTAAAAATCCAGGGAGAGAGGGTATTAGACTAATCCAAGACGGACAGGGGCATTAGCATACCAGTCCCTGGTTCTCCTAGACCTGCCCCCATTACACTTCATACTTCTTCAATCTCTGAAAATGAAAACCCTTCACAGAAGTAATAAAACTTGATCCTGGAAAAGATGAAGAGATTAGTCAAAATGTCAATGGCAGCATGCCTGCTAGAGGATGCTGACAGCCTGAGCCACTTTGCAAGGGTGGTTGATGGGCAATGCCACAGTGTGGCTTAGGAAGCACAAAGGCCCACCTGTCCCCACACAAGGCTGCCCGCAGGCCTCACCTTTGCTGCTCATTTCTTCAAGTTAAAAGGTTATTTCCTTCTTGAAACTTCCGTTGGTTCCCACCTTCTTTGAAATGCAACCATTTAATCAATCATTCAGAAAATATGTATAGAGAGTGTATTCTGTGATCAACAATAGCGATAAAATCATGAAAAAGACAAGCAGAGCTCCCTGTGTAGTTTCTAGTCAAGAGTATAAGACACTAAACCGGTTTGGCTCAGTGGATAGAGCATCAGCCTTCGGACTCAAGAGTATAAGACACTAATAAAAATAAAAAAAGCAAGACAAAATCAGTTTTAAAATTGGGTAATGTGACAGAGGGTAACTGGTCGGCTACTTTAGATTAGATGGCCTGATGATAACCTTTTTCAGGAGGTGACATTTCAGATGTGGATGACGAGGAGGAGCCAGGCATGTGATTAAGAGAAGAAAAAACATTCTTGCAGAGGCAACAGCTACTTGCAAAGGCCTGCAGCTGAGAAACAGATACACTCTATTTGAGGACAAAAGCAAAAAAAAAAAGGGGGCGGGGGGGGGCGGGGCATAGAACTGGGAGAATACAGAGAGGCATGGGAATCACCCTGGGATTTATAAGCCAGAGTAAGGAGAGCACAGAGGGGAGCCATTGGAGGTGTGTAGTCATTTTTAAATGACTTACTCTCACTGCTGTATAGATAATCTATTACAGGAAAGCCCGAGTGGAAACAGAGATACCAGTGGTGCAGCTAGTGCAGTCGCCAAGAGTAAAATATTGCTGGATTGGCCCAGGGTGGTAGATGCAAAGCTAGAAGTAGTTGGATGTGGAGACGGAGATGACTGGACCTGGTTTCAGGCTTGGCATCGGGGGAGGGATAAAGAGGGAAGGGGGCATAATGTTAGACTTCTGGTTTGGGTGATTGGCTGGATCCTGAGACTCTTCACTGAGGAAATGAAAACTAAACAGGAACAAGTTAAGGAATCAAGCGTTCTGCTTTGGCACTTGATTTTGAAATAGCTATTAAACATCCACATGGAAATGTCGAGTAGACAGTTGGATACAAAGAAGCTGCAGAAAGAGCACATTTTAAATGGCCAGACGTGCTCTCCTAAGTGGCCAGTGAACTGCGGTTTGATCTTCACCTTGTTCTTTCTCCTACCTGACCTAACTTTGATGAAGCTAGAATTAGGTAAAGTATATAAAGAAACCCTGAAAAGAATAAAGCGAAGTCCTCACATTTGGAATTATTATCACTATCACTATCCATCAAGTACTTATCTGGCACCCATTGTGTTAAAATGTCTTTGTTGTAGATGTTTCAGGAAATGTAGGTTATGCCATTCCTCAACCCCCAAAGATATTATAGCTTTTAGGGGGCTCATATTATAGAGAAAACTGAAGGTCATCTTAAAACTGATAAAAGGGAAGCATCTCTAAAAGAGTTAGCATGTCACAGGACTCCGCTGTGACCTTACGCAGCCACACAGACTTGACTTCACAGATTTCCTCACCTACCTCGCCAAGTAATCATTGCAAAATTGAGAGGTTGTAGCTTCCCTGGTGGTGGGCCTGCTGAAAGACTTCAGTGCCACAAATACGGTTAATGCTCCTCCACTGAATGCCACGTAATCTCAGATTTCATAATTAGTTTCTCCTTCATGTCTAATGAAATTCCAAAGAAAAATGCAATTTTATAGAGCAAGGCTATGTCCACTATCAGGCATGAACACTTTAGCATGACATTTGTGTGTCTGATTACTAACTGAGAGATATGCCCTTGAGGAATGGGACAGCTGACTGGTCGGTTTGATCTGGGCTTGGTCAGGTAGCCAAGAAGATCAGCTCCTTCTAGGCAGAGCATGTCCAGATGGACAGGCCAAGGGAAGGAACAGCTCTGAAAGGTAATGTAGAATTAGCTCTGATTCTCTTGGCTACATAGTTTCATCCCACGAAGAAAGGGGCTCCTTGCTTTTGTGCTCATTCAGGAAAAAAAAAAGCATTAAGGGTGAAATAGAGCTTAGCTATAGCTAGATTTCTCATAAAAACAAAACTTCCAAAACAAGAGCTATGAACTGTATCTTGAAAAACTAAGTGTCATAAAAAGAAAGAACATGTTAGACTCACACCGTGACACCGTTTGTCACTATTGTCATTAACAAGCACATCATCCCTTTGAAATATCTTCCTTTCGGAGAACTATTATGAAACTGAAGTTCTCAGGACACCAGCCCTTGATATGGGTTTCATTGAGGTTATCCACTTGAACAACGAGAATATAGCAAACCATTCTCTCAGGCAGAGGAGTTCACAGATGACCCGTGGAACTATGTAAGAGCCATCCCTGCCCAGAGAGAACAAAATTAATTAAGGTATTGAAAATCATAATTAATTTAACTATCTTGAAGAAAATTGCAGTGAGCTTTCAATTTTGCACATAGTGTTCGAACCAGTTTATAGATTACCAAAGCTCATTTTAAACCCACAAGTGGCTTCTTTCAACAGTGATTATGCTGATAAACTCTCTTCAAGACGTATGACATTGAGGGAGGTATTTACCAGGATGAAAACTAATTTGCAGCAGAACGCATTTAGAAAGTTGACCTACCACAGCATGAAATCATTTAGCATTTTCCAAAGCCAAGTTAGCATTCGTTTCCAACTTAATAATGAGTGCCTGGTATTGTTTGTGCCGTTACCTATGCTGCCCACTTGCCTAACACTGAAGTTCCTCTCCTGTTTTGTTTTCCAGCCTCTGCAAGCACATATGTCCCACCGGTGTGCAATGGGCGTGAAGTCCTCGACTCCACCACCTCATCTCTGTGATTGTGAATTGCGGTTCAGTTCTCGTGTTTTTAGACTGTTAGACTAAAGTGCTCGCGTGCAGCTCCAGACTATGGAAACAGAGCAAAAGAACAACCCTAGTACCTTTTTTTAGAAACAGTACAATAAATTATTTTTGAGGACTGTACAGTATATAGTGATGTGCTAGAACTTTTTAGGCTGATTTCCGTGCCCCTGTTATTAACGATTCCCCAGAACATGGAAATAACCATTGTTTACAGAGCTGAGCATTGGTGACAGGGTCTGACAGGGTCCGTCTACTAAAAACTATGGTGGCAATATTAGGTAACTTTTTTCCTATAAAGTTTTTGTAGGTTCTTGTTGTAACTAATTTAGGATGCGTTTCTATGTTGTATATTCAAGTTACATTATGTGTAACAGATTGTTTTTCTCAGCACAAAATAAAAAGCATCTGTATTAATGTCAAGCTACTGAGAATAAAACCATCACGGTTTTCCAGCATGGTGGATAGTGGTCTGTTCTTTATAAATCACTCCAAGTAACTTGCATATCTTGACTTCAGACCATTTCTACTTTTTTTAAAAATATATATTATTGATTTTTTACAGAGAGGAAGGGAGAGGGACAGAGAGTTAGAAACATCAATGAGAGAGAAACATCGATCAGCCGCCTCCTGCACACTCCCTACTGGGGATATGTCTGCAACCAAGGTACATGCCCTTGACTGGAATCGAACCCAGGACCCCTGAGTCCGCAGGCCGACGCTCTATCCACTGAGCCAAACCGGTTAGGGCCATTTCTACTTTTAATGTAGGAAGAAACTAACATCACTTCTCTTCACGTCTATACAGTTTGAACACAAACTGTTACACTAGAGCAGGGGTCCTCAAACTATGGCCCGCGGGCCACATGCAAATACAAATATTGTATTTGTTCCCGTGGGCCACATGCAAATACAAATATTATATTTGTTCCCGTTTTGTTTTGTTACCTTCAAAGTAAGATATGTGCAGTGTGCATAGGAATTTGTTCATAGTTTTTTTTTTAAACCATAGTCCGGCCCTCCAACGGTCTGAGGGACAGTGAACTGGCCCCCTGTTTAAAAAGTTTGAGGACCCCTGCACTAGAGGGTTGCGAGTAGAGCTGGACTTCTTCGCCAATCACAATGGTTAGAAAATATCCAGCCATTTCGGTGGCCAGATGACAACACACATCTTGGTTTCTTTGAGCCACACCTGTACTGCAGCCCAGAATCTGCCCAAATAGGGCTCCAAGGCAAGAAGGAGGGGCTCCCTATATTCTGAATGCAGAGAAGCAACCTTAATAAGTAGGAAGGAGACTGGGAAAGCATCCTGTCATTTCATTGGAAAATCACTCTCGCCATTCATAGCTGAGTCAGGCAATAAAAATGCAGGACATATTATTTCCCAATGCTTTTCCTAAGTCCCAGTAACAATGCTTAGGCACACAGGCTTGTCCCTAAACTTGACTATTTTACTAACCTAAATAAAGAGCAAACGGGGAAAGTATGGATAAGCTAAAACTGGCTTGTTCTTACCTATTTCTCCTTGTAAGCCTTTTAGCCACAGATCATTTATTACCGTAGAAAAATATACTAAGAACATAACTACCTGTCAGGTCCTGTGCCAGGTGCCAAGGATAGAAATACATTAGCTTTCTGCAACTAAATAACAACTTACCACAAGCTGAGTGGCTAAAAACAATGGAAATTTATCCTCTCGGTGGAGGGAGACAATTTATCCTCTTGGTGGAGGGAAAGTAAAAGGGGACATCTGTAATACTTTCAACAATAAAGTTAAATTTAAAAAAATAAGTTTATTCTCTCACAGTTCTGGAGACCAGAAGTCCAAAATCAAAGCATTGGCAGGGTCCTATCCCTTCAGAAGCTCGAGGGCAGGATCCAGTCCACGCCTCACCTAGCTTCCGGTGGTTGCCAGCTTCCTTGGCTTGTGGCCTCCGTCTTTACATTACCTCTCTGTCTGTTTTCTCCTCCATTTGTCTCTAACAAGGTCACTTGTTACTGGATTTAGGGCCCAACTGGATAATCCAGAATGATCACATCTCAATGATATCTGCAAAGGCCCATTCTCAAAATGTGGTAGCATTCCCATGTTCCAGAGATAGGATATTGAGATATCCTTTTTTTTGGGGGGGGGGGTACTCTTCAATAATTGAAAAAAAGAGAGATAAATGAGATGTAGTTCCTGCCTTTAAGAAGCATAGCGACTGGAGAGTATTCTAGTGAGGGAACTATGACTGAGGAAGACAGTGAGAAGAGGAGGAGAATCAAGTACATAAGGGACCGCCTGGCTGGCATGGCTTAGTGGTTTGAGTGTCGACTGTGAACCAGGAGGTCATGGGCATGTGCCCGGGTTGTGGGCTCAAGTGCATGTAGGAGGCAGCCAATCAATGATTCTCTCTCATCATTGATGTTTCTATCTCTCTCTCTCTCCTTTCCTCTCTGAAATCGATAAAAAATATTTTTTAAAAGAAAGGATATGAGGGACCCACAGGCCAATAACCAGGGCCTGGTTCATTGAGACATGCTCATACTATTTGCACAACACCCAGGAATGATGAGCAGGTGTGAAAAGCCAACACTGGCCTTAAAGGAAACAAAATGAGGAGTCAGATTTTAGAGATTCTCTTTTTCCTTCCGAATGCATTTGAATCAGCAACTAATCAATCCATCCAAACCGCACCAGATGCTCAAAGACAACAGTGCTCACCAGGCCCTGAATTCTCATATTGAAATAAGAACCTGGATTTTCAGGAGTGAGTGGGGGAGACTGGGGAACGGGTTCAATGGCACTGGATGGCAAAAAAGACTTCTGCTGTGACTGCAACTGGCAGGAGTGCTAGAACAGTGTGCTCAGAATGAGCAGCTGCTCAAGATAAAGCCAGCCCGCTGATGGAATGTGACAGTCTGAGGCAGGAAATATCAGATAGGTTGTTCAGAGGCACAACTGATGCCTAACACAATCAAATTGGTCATGGATCTCTTTAAACAAGATAACTAGGCTGTGGGTGAATCTTGAGAAACTGTTTGTGAGAGCTGAGTTTTGATTTCTGGCCACTCTATTTCACGTCCAGCCTGGACACAGAAAATGCACTCACTGACAGCTCTTGTCATTTCTCCTGCCCTGGCACAAGCCTTGTTTCCAATTTCAAAGTGCATCATCTAACATGCGATCCCTAGAAATAATGTTTTAAAAAATATTCAGAGTATACATGGAAAATAGCTGCTATAAAATCTTTTTTACATAAGCCATTTCAAACAAATAGGTTTGGGATTGATTTTTTATTATTATTTTTTTACTCCAGTAACATTTCATCCTTCCAAAATATAAAACTGGTTGAGCTGATCCATCTTCGCAAAAACTTCCCGAATTTAAGGAACTCAAGCAGAATGATGTATACCACTCATTAAAAAAATATCAGAACCTAACGGGATGGTCGACTATCATTGGTTTCCCAAGTGTTTACAGTTTCTGAAATGCTCTGTGTCCTTTCTAGTTTAAATATCAATCTATTGTCTTGTCCACTCGGGTTTATCGTGGTAAAATAAAAAGGAGCTAGGCAAGCTGGTTTGCAGACTACACAGAGGACAGATTAAGAGAGTGGCTAAGAAAGAGGGGATTTGGTCTTCAACTCCACACTTCCCCAGGGTAGCCCCCCTTTCCTCACTTACCTGTGGTGATAGGTTTGGCCTCAGAGCTCATCAGCAAAGGCTATTAAGCATGGAGCAGCCAATAAAGGTGAGGCGCCAGGACGATGGAGCACCTGTGGGGATTACAACCACCACAGCTCTACTAACAAACACCCAAACCCATGAATAAGACGAATATCTCTCCTGTTCTGTGACAGAAATTTAGCTTTATGTAATTCCCTCTGGTTTCACTCATTTATTTAACCCAAGCCATCTGAGATGAAGGAAATCTTGCCCGCCTCCAAACCAAATCTAGCAGTATCCACAAGATATTTTAGACAAAGCTCTTCTTCCAAGAGTTATGAATAAGATGAGAAAGAAGTACAGCAAATTAAAAGCCTTATTGGGACATTTTGTTCAAGGAAATTGGCGATCTCTCTCTGGACCCACCAATCATTAAAAGAATCCTAAATGTCTTTTGCAGCTCCGTAAGTCTTAAAACACAATTTGGTAAATGTGTGAGGATTGAGGTGTGCCCTGTCTAAATGCAAAGACCCTCTCCAGGGCCGGGGCTCTAGAATCTGCACTGAAGCTCCAATACCCTCCACTTCCAAATGGTTACTTTAAATGGATCTGTATACAAAATTGAATATTATCTCCAAATCCACTTACCTTAGCAACAAATGTTATATAAACCCCAATGAGAAAAGGTTTTTAAATGAATCTTGCTGGTTTACTCTGAGCCAGTTCACTTGCTTTGGTTTTACCAGTTGCTGACCAATAACCATAACTAAGTCCAAGTACTGTAAAAGGAACTCCGAATCTGAGTATCTGGCTTTGTCTTTAACTATTGATTAAATCATCTAGGGAGGGTGATAGGTTATTTTCTTTTTGAACATTTCTAAAGACTTGAGAAATGTTTAAGGTGGTAGCTCCTAAAGGGCAAACAGTTTTGCTTGTGGGTTTTGGTGATCTAAACCAGGGGTCAGCAAACCAGAGCTCGCAGGTCAAATCCTGAGCTAAGAATGCCTCTCGACTTTTAAATAGTTGAGAGAAAAAATAAAAAGAGAACTGATATTGCCCTGGCCGGTGTGGCTCAGTTGGTTGGGTGTTGTCACATGTACTGAGAAGTTGCTGGTTCGATTCCCAGCTGTGACACATGCCTGGGTTGTGACTCCATCCCTGGTGGGGAGCCTGCAGGAGTGTGCAGGAGGCAGCCGATCAATGTTGTACTCTCACATCCATGTTTTGTCTCCCTTCCTCTCTCTAAAAAAACACCAATAAAATATTCTTTTAAAAAAAGAGGAATGATATTTTATAAGTGACATTTAAATGAAACTCAAATTTCAGTGTACATAAATACTTTTATTGGAATGCAGCCACACCCACTTGTTTACATGTTGTCTGTGGCTGCTTTCATGCGGCAATGGCAGTGGGGAGTTACAATTGAGACCATGTGTCCTGAAAAGCCAAAAATATTTACTATCTGACCTTTAACAGAAAAAGTTTGCTGGCTTCTGACCTAGACAATTACAATAATAATATCAATTGACTTCCATTGATTTGTCCCCATAATAAAGTTTTATTTCCTTCACTGATGATCCTAAAATGAACACATCTGAAAATGTTAAACTAAGAGAAATAAAATCCAGCAGAGTATAATCTCTAGCCAATTACTGTGACGTTCATTTTAACATTCAAGGAGTGAGTTGGATGTTGAGGCTTTTTTATTTTTAAATTTATTCCCCTGGGGACTTTTTCTTTAGGGCAACCTTAATTTACTAGTATGATCTGGGCCTCTAAACCTGAGAAAATATTCATGGTTACTATAAAATATTTGTGAGGATATTTGAAGTCCTCTGAAGATCTACTCTCCATATCTTTTATGTAAAAAGAAAAATGTGAGCAACACACTGACTTTAAACTTGCCAATGAACTCATCTTCCCACCCTAATTCACAGGAAATTAGTCTCCCATTAGGAATGACTGGGAATCACAGAAAGTAGCATTGATATAGGTCAATGGTCAATTGGTCATATTGATTTTGAAAACCATAGTCAATCATAACCCAACACCTGGAGACCCCAGTTGGCAAATGACTGGACCCAAGCATTCTTCCACATAACCATTTAAACACCTTTTCTCCCTGGAAAGAAAATAATGATGAAAGTCTACACAAAAATACTATGAAACATTTTTAATCCTGGAAAGGACTTAATTGCTAGTAACCAAAGAGGGGAAAAGTCAACAAGAATAAAATTCAGTCTTTTAAAACAAGTGAACACATATCAAATTGCTCAACATTGTTAAATGTCATGATATACTTTATCCATAGAAGACATGGTCCCATCCGGTGGAAAACTGATTTAAATATATTTTGACAGAATGCTAAGAGATATTATAGGTGGCAGTTGACTTAATGAAGTATTTAAGGCTTCAAAACCGTGCCTTTTAGAAAAATAAAAAATAACTACTTCTACCACTTCAGGGGGAAAAGAAACAATAAATGTCAATTAAAAGTCATAGAAACATGATTAATTTCTTTAAGCCCTTCAGCATTCTACTGAGCTTTGCAAAGGTAAGACCTAAAACTAAAGTGAATTTTATAGCCAGGGTTGGTCAGAATAGTTTCCTCATACTATTCTTTCTGTCATACTTCTTTAGTGCTTGGAATAAAATGACAAGTACTGGGATCCACAGAAAAAAAAGGAACTCCATTCCAAAAGATGGAACTGAGCTGACAAAATCTATTTAATATCTAAAATTAGAAATAAATAAATTCTTCAATCCCAACTACATTTTCAGAGAGTTCATTAAAATTTAAGGCATTTTTGACATGTCAGAGATTTTAGTCCAGTGACAGGAGAAGAAAGAAGCTACCTGGGAGCAAATCCCAATTATCTCTATGGCTTGGAACATGCATGTTGAGCACAGCCGAAGATGAAGAGAGAGTGACAGGTGACTGTGCAGGAACTTCCTGACTCTGTCCAGCTGTACAACTCTGCCCGGGTTCTTCTAAAAGGGTGCGTTTCAAATGTATTTCATTCTTCTGCTTAAATTTTGACCAAAAATGGAGATAGACTCATCAGCACTGTTAGTAAGATCAAATGAGCAATGCCAAAATAATTTCTTCTTTATAATAAGATTTTTAAAAATTAAACATGAAAAACATTTATACTAAGTGATGCCCTCCCTGAATCTCACACCCAACAATAAAATAATGGCAATATGCCCATGAATCCAACAGTAGAGATATACACAAAACACACATTCATTCAACAATAACAGCATCATCCAGTGTTTTACCCACCAGCCAGATAAACACAATTCTTTATTTTTCTCCCACTTTCCACAAAAACAAAGACATAACCTGCTAAATCAAAAGTTACAAATCATACCTTATTGAAAGATGTGGGGCAAAACATTCAACATACCCTGCTCACGTGCCCTGCTTCTCTCAGCCAACCACCAGTCTTTTTAAAAACATGGGTTAAGATCTATAAAGATTACTGTTAATTGGAAACAAACCAGAGCACCTTAGATCATCAATGGCCAGGAAAATCCCCTTTCTGTCAGTTCTAAAACAAAATTGGTCAAATCCAACTTCAAACTGCTTTCAATAAATAATATTGAAGTCGTGCTAATACTAGTAATCTGTTCATCATAGGAAATATCATAATTATCTGGATCACTTTTGAATAAGAACGACAACACTTATTTCATGACTGTTAATGGTATAACCACATTCATTAGAATACCATTATAAGCAACTTTCTAAAATTGAATTCCTGCCTTATTGACTTAAAAAAAACACACACACAACTCTGTGAAGTCATAATCC
The DNA here is from genome assembly GCF_000412655.1 of Myotis brandtii. NCBI lineage: Eukaryota > Metazoa > Chordata > Mammalia > Chiroptera > Vespertilionidae > Myotis > Myotis brandtii. The sequence continues at coordinate 76,896 of NW_005354726.1, read as the reverse complement.
TCTACATCCTGTAGCAGAATGATAACTTTTGATGCTTGACCAAGGGCAAATATCCCATTGCCATTTTCTGGAGACCACGAAATTATTCCAGTACCTTTGTACAGTTATCTGTACTTGTACACAAGTCATCCCACCTTCTTCATGATTTTGCAAGGTGATTTGATAAACAGGCCTTCCCACTCATTTTTAAATCATGCTTTGAGCATTACATAAACTGTTTAAGCCATTTGACTTCTATGATAGTGTCACTTGTTTGTATTAATGGAAAGTCAAGGTTTCTCCTTGCTTTTTCCCCCCTAAATATTCCTTCAACACCTCTAGTCAAGCTCATCTTACCAGTTCCAACAAGAATGGAATTTCAAAGGCAATTATAAGTTTCGATATAACCCAAGCACATGCTGAGTCTTCCTAAAAAATTACTGCTTACTTAGGCTTCTGAAATCAAGAAAGATACCCTATGAAAAAAACAAAAAGTTTATTGTCTTCCTTTGTTCATCATTTTTAATTTTTAAAAAAAAGATGTTTCAAGGTCTTGTCAGGAAAATAAATATTGGGGAAAAAACAACTATACCTTTAAAAAGTTTTCAAATCTTCCCTAAAACATAAACAAAGAAATGACAAAAATGGGATCACAATGCATATGCTACCTTCTGCCCTTCATAGCACACTTTTCATGTAGAAGTTATAAATAATAAAAGTTACCCATTAATTATATGGCATGCATCAACAGTGCACTGGTGGGCTTAACCTTGGTTTTCAGTTAGGTGTATATAACTGGAATCTTTCAGTTATGTGTATATACAGATAAATCTCTTCCTGAGTTGAGCTTCCTCTTCAGTTGAGACCCAAACCATTTGCTTTCCTATTTTTGGCAAGATACTTGACCATGTGATAAGGCAATCAAACATTTCAACCTCCTTCCCTTTTCAGCAGCATGGCCTTCTCTGTAACATCACCAAAGTGCCAGGTACGAGGGTGGGCTCTAGACTATGGTCCTGTAAAACTAGAGAGCAGGTTTCTTTATTCATCAGTCTGAAAGCTGCAGCACAGTCTTTTCATATATTTGGAGATCTTGAGGATTTCAGTTGAACAGATTCAAAATGGTCTTCTTTTTCCTATGAAGGAAATATATTAAAACAAAATCAACTCATTAAAATTCCAATAAGATTTTAGGATCTTACATGTCCAGAAGGAAAGTTCTGGCAGTCATTTTAATCTAGGTGCCTGCCACTCATAATTAGGATTTTTACATTTAAATAAGGGTGTCCAATATAAAACAGATAGAAGGCCTGCCCTGAAGGATGTTTTTGATATCCAGAAGATAAGACAGACAATCCAAAATCGGAGCAAACACATGACTGCAATAGATACCAAAAGATGTGGCTGTTATTCTTGTGAATAACCCACTGAGATCTTCCTAAGGGGACATTTGACATGGGTGCTGAAATAGATGACCTTGCCATGCAAATTGTGGACAAACTAGAACTGACAGAAACTAAATATTCTCAAGATAACATAGGCTAAACATAAGAAAAAGGCTGGCAGAAATAAATAAGGCAAACAAAGACACAGATCATTTGTTTTAGGAAAATATTTTGGGCACATATATGCCAAAAATATTAAAAACAAGTCTTCTTTGATAATAAATCAAAATTTTAACTCAAATATATCACAACTGGTGTTTGTTATATGACACATTCAAAATGTAGCCTGTTATGCTGCCATTTGTGCCAACATGGATGGATCTAGAGAATATCATATGAAGCAAAATAAGTCAGATGGGAAAAACTCAAAACCATATGATTTCACTCATATGTGGGATATAAATCTGAAAACAACAAATGAATAAACAGGAAAAACAAATAAAAATTCATAGACATAGATAACAGTATGGTGGTTACCAGCGGGAAAGGGAGTGGGGGTTAATAAAGGGTAAAGGTGGCCAAATATATGGTGACAGAAGAATTGACTTTGGGTGGTACACACAATACAATATGTCAATGATGTATTACAGAATTATACACTTGAAACCTATATAACTTTATTAACTGATGTCACCTCCAATAAATTGAATAAAAATGATTTTAAGATGTAATCTATTAAAATAAATAATTCTTCTTTAATGGAGAAAAAGAGAAATAAGAGGTGCAATCTCTCCCAATGTTTTCACCGTTAAAGTCAGAAAAAGCTTTCTGAAGGCTGTTGGAATGAGATAGGGAACTATGCTATCGAAGGGAATAAAGATGAAGAGGACCAGGATTATTTTTAAAATAAAGGAAATAGGAGGCAGACCAGCCCTAGGTGCAACTGGATGTGTTCTAAAGTAGATGAGTAAAATGAGAAAATAATAGGAAGCTGGCATTGAGTATCTGTCAGGAAGAATGAGGTTGCTTTGGTGTTGTCTCTCATTTGAGTGGAGAAGTCCAAGACTTCAGACAAGCTTTAAGGCTACAGGGACAGGGTTATAGAAAAAAATCACAGTGTGCACACCAACCTTCTGTTTTACCCAGCCTTTGCGGAGATGACAAGTCCTGGGGAAAGCAGACTGCAAATCTCAGCACTTGAACTCACTGGCTCTGTGAGAGTTGCTTGGAGTCTCATGTTTACCAGACTTAATTTTTGAAATAACCATTGGTAATTCAAATATTTATTAAGTACCCACTGTGTTATACAAGAACAGCACTAGACTTTAGGGATACAAAATGTCTGCCCTCAAGGAGTTCAAAGTATATTACAGGAAAGAGCTTCCAGGTATCGCCATGAACTAGAAAGGAAAGCTGAGATTTTGTGACCTTTCCTTGAGAAGATTTGATTCACATGTTCTGGGGGTGAGGAGGGGGGATGAAGGGAGCTGAGAAAAAGACCTGTTTTGATTCCCATAAGAAAACTCAGTGTGGCAAGGAATAGTATTTGAGCTCTTACTGCCTCAGATTGGGTTTCAAGGTGGAAGGTCACTGGAGAATGCTAAATTGACCCAAAGGAATCTTGATAGATGAGTATGATCACCCTATCTGGACATTTTTCCTACCTTTTATTTTAAAACAATGCATTAACTGAGATATTTTGATATTTGAGCAAGAAATAAGGTGGATTCCTTTTTTTAAAAAAGACTATAATATGTGAATCAAGGCCAAATCAGCAAAAGGATATGAAATTCAACAAATGGGGTTTAAACAGGTTTGCAGTGGGGAAGGGAAGATGATGTGACCTAGTGCAAGAAGTTCTGCTTGCCCATTCAAGATGCTGCTGTTACTGCTTCTATGTCTGAATATATAGTAGGAATTGATGGTATATGTTTTTGCTTCCTCATCTCATAAATGTCAGAGGAGATTCCTTTGGTCCAGAGCAGCCCACATGTGGGATATTCCAGGGGTCCTAACTCCTCTGCCATTTGCAACAAATGTGTGAGTCAGGATTGCAGTCAGTCATTCCATGAGGTGGACAAATACCACTTCTGATGCCCAAAGTTGTCACTATATGAATGTCCTGTTGGTGTCAAGTCAGAAAGCTGTCTCAACAGTCTTGCCTATGTTACCAGACTTCTGCCAGCAGAATCCAGGGATCTGCTAAGTTACGTTCCTTGAGGCCATGTGGGCAGATGCACAGTGCTAAGTCGAGCCAGCACTCAAAGAAAAATAAGCAGCACCTCCCTGGACTCTTTGCGGCTGGAAACAGTATGGCGTCACTTGAGTATTTTACTTGCTCTTTTATATCAGCTACCCCACAAAGTGGGCCCAAACCAGCAGGCTGTGTTAAGAGCTGCCCAGCAAGCTAAGTCATGCTCTCTACCTTAGTGGCCTCACAATCCTAACGACCACTTTGTGATACAACTCACTATGATTAATGATTCTGCCCATTAGAAACTCTGGCGATGGGAAGCAGGCTTTCTCCAGGGGCATCATTTGGGGTTTTAGACTCATCACCCCCTTGACATGGTTACTCTTTTAAAAAACAGCGACAAGCTTATTACTGAGCTTCTGTCCAAACTAAATGCCATTTTCATGCACAGTCCCATTCGTGGTGAATCAACAAGGTTGAAAGGGCACATAAGCATCACTTGTCAAGTATAAGTAGTATATTCAAGGATACAGCTGGTCTGGGCCAGACCACCTTCCCATGAAGTAAAATACCTTAGTGTTAATCTCTCAAAATTTAGCTGATTACTGGGTCTACCATACCCACCAGATGCTCTAACAACAATTTGGTTGCCATTCTCCTTAAATCTGTGGCAAGTGGGATTTTGGGAACTGGTATAATTGTTGATACTCTAGTTAATGCTTCTGCTGTGAGTGCAAAAATGTCCTTGGTCCCTGAATAGAAATCTCATGTCTTCTAAAGTGTTTATGAAACTATGGCAGGCTCACTGGTTAGCCTGAAAGTAGGGTAAAATATCAGTTCATGACAAGCACTTCATATTACTGTTCTATAGTAATCGTATCCTTCCTAAACTACCATATTAAGAAAAGAAAAATAGCCCTGGCCAGTATGTCTCAGTGGGTTGGAGAGTTATCCCATACACCAAAAGGCTGCGGGTTCAATTCCTAGTCAGGGCACATACCTAGGTTGCAGGTTCGATCCCTGGCCTGGGTGCATACAGGAGGCAGCCAGTTGATGTTTCTTTCTCTCTCTCTCTCTCTCTCTCTCTCTCTCTCTCTCTCAAATCAATAAACATATACTTGGGTGAGGATTTTAAAAAAATAAAAAGAAGGAAAGAATTATTAAATAACCATTAGTAGAAGAGGAATATGGCTTATTCATTTTATTTTTAAATGATCCTCTATAATAGATTCATGTGGTGAAATTAGGAGTAAAAGGTACTGGTTACTAAAATACTTTCAATAAATTCATCTTTTGTCACTTGTCCTTCCTTCTGAAAATCATTTCAAATGCATATTTTCTTCTGTTTGATTCTATTTTTAATCCTGAGTGGATAAACTGGACATTTCTATCTTTTAAGTCAATAGTGAAGAATGTGAATAAAATGTGTTTATAAATAATATTTAAGCCTTCATGTTATCTGTCTGGATATGGTAATCATTTCAAAGCCAACAAATGTGCTGGCATCTGATAAGGTACATTTGCTACCTCAGCAGTTTACATAACTTCTATTTTCTCTGCATGAAGCAATCTCATTATAAATTTTTTTTAAAGAAAAGTATAAATGGACATGAGATCTTTCATTAAAATTTTCTTTTTTAATATTATAATACATTATCTTTGTGAAAATTCAAACATGACAAAAATGTCTTATTCCAAAGACTAAAGACACCCATTAGTTCAAACTGCCAAAAAGCAACTACTGTTAGTAGTTTGTTATGCAAATACTAACATAAATGTATATTTATTAGAAATGTGACAGTCTATGTGTTTTTTTTACTTTATCTTGGATCTACTGACATAGATATTTATATCTTTAATAGCTGCAGGGTTACACAGTATTCCATTACATTGCTAAATGAATATTTCTTATCTAACTCCATACTTATGGTGTTTAAGGTTGTTTCTGCTTGGTTAACCAGCAAAAACAATGCTGCAGTGAATAGTCTTATATTTATATCCTTATGTACTTCTAAGAGCATTTTTGTTAGATAAATGCTGACAGAAATATAGACATGCTGACTGACAGGGCTTGCAGGGATGCTACTATTAGGTTACTATGGCCCCTAATTTATAAATGCACAGTATGACCAGGTTAAAATTCTGCTCTCACCTTTGTGGCCAAGGATTTGAGTTTTCCCAGTAGTGACTGCTTATTAGAATATACAACTTCCTCTTCATTATCTTCTCCTTCCATGATAGCACAACTGTCTGCAGCTGGGAGTTCACACTCTTTCGAGTTAGTTGACATTACTAACTTGGAATATTTGTACTCCAATCTAAGTAGTAGTAAATAAATAGATAAAGTGGGGGTTTAATATAAAATAGTACTTTTTTTAAGTGATCACACACAAACTCATTAAGTTGTCTTGTAGTACAGTTGCTCTACCAACAAATTTCCCTCACCTATAGCTATTGCACTATATGTTCTCATTTTTGCACCATTTACACACAAATCTTTTTCAGGGTTTCAGAGGATCAATGCAATACAGTGAACTCTATCATCCTTTTACATGGACTAAATTGTCCAATTATGAATTTTTGAAAAACAAAGAGAAACCTTGAGTTCTAAATGCATTTTCTTAATTTATAAATATTTGGAAGCTAATTTACCATACAGTGTTCCAAAGTTCAGGTCATAAGACTAAGAATACCATATAGGCAATTGATTTGGTCTTTACCATTTCTATCACTCATCCCTTTCTATTAGAAAGCCACAGATATTCCAACTGTCTTGAGGTATTATTATATAGAACCTTCACAGCCCCACTGACACATAAATCATTTTAAAAGAGTCAAATCATGTAACACCGCAATATAAAATCAGGAGTTAGACTCAATATTCAACTCTAGATTCTTGGATTTCTTGAATAAATAAAGCTGCTATCTGCTTATACAATTAGTTTGTTTCTTTGCAAATATTTTCCCACAAGAAACTAAAAAAAAAAAAAACAAAAAAAAAAAAACAAGGAAAGTTGGGGCAAGAATACATCATGTCAGGACAAGAAAAATGGACACAGAAAAAAATGGCTTTCTGATTTCAAACCTGAGTCACCATTTTTGTTTTGTATAAATGGATCAAATTCAATAATCTCTGATGTTCTATGATCTCTATATTGTCAAAATTATAATTACTTCCATTTGCTTTCTTTAAGTCCTTTCTTATAACTCCTTCACTGGAACAAACTCCTTGTGTCTCTGAGAGAAACTATTGGATATAATGATTAAGTCTAAAATTTTCACAAAAAAAGATCCAATGAGGTTACTTACTTCTGATTCTTTTTCCAAAAATAGCAAGTTAGAGCCACCAGCAAAACAGCTGTGAAAGCTCCCACACCTGCTCCCACTTTTAGCCAAAAGTCAACTGTTTCACAGGTTGACAATTTTTTCTCAGGCAAAGAAATTCCTTTAATGCACCATTTTGGTTCATTCCATACATATAAAGTTTCCTTTAAAAACAAAAAACAGAGATGACATAAAAAATAAGATTCAGATGGAGAAGGGCTTTGCTAACCCTTTATTCATGTAGGCATAGAGGATTATTCAGCATTCATCTAGTAAAAGCTCCAGAGATGTAGAAGTTATATAGAAGGTGTAGAAGAGATACAGAGGGGAGTGGATAAGGAAATGAATGAAAATGCAACAGAACCAATTAAAACCATGGATTGTCACATACATGCTAAGGAAGTTGAATAAAAATGACTCCATCTAGACCAGCGGTTCTCAACCTGTGGGTCGTGACCCCTTTGGTGGTCGAACGACCCTTTCACAGAGGTTGGCTAAGACCATCCTGCATATCAGATATTTACATTATGATTCATAACAGTAGCAACATTACAGTTATGAAGTAGCAATGAAAATAATTTTACGGTTGGGTCACAACATGAGGAACTGTATTTAAAGGGCCAGAAGGTTGAGAACCACTGATCTAGACTCATCCTTTGGCTATTTTCCTCACATTTCTGATATCTCTGACTTCTGACTCATGTTTTTAAATGAACATTTAGTTGGTTAATATAATTATAATTGGAATGTTTTCCCCTACAGGCCTCTTCCTTGAGCAGGAGAGTAGACCTTGCACCCTGGACATGTAAATACAATTTGAATGTCAGGCTTTGGTGACTGGTGTGGGGGCAGGGGAGGTACACAGATTGCACCCCACTTCCCATGCCTAAATAAGGATGGAATTATTCTGGGTCATCACTACCCACACGAGGTTTTACTCTGAGCTTCCAAAAGTAGATGACAATTTATTTAAGGCAATGTTTTTCAACCTGCAAATTGCAACCAGTGAGTAATAAAATCAATTATTTTTGGTCTCAACCAGCAATTAGAAAAATAAATAGATCAAATAAAACAGATTAGAAATAAAAACCAGAGCACAGTGCATGGTTCCTAATATATTTCAACATATGCAGTGACCAGTAGCAACATGCATGATGATTATATTCAGTGACATTAAGTGTCATGGGGCATTACATTTTTTGCTCCTGGTGTCTCATTACATTTTCTGGTGTATTCTGGTCACTTTATCAACACCCTGACAGGAGGATAACACCACAATGTTTAATTGGATTTTATATACATGCTCAATTTTTTCAGTTAGTAACTGATGTGCAGAAGAATCATATTTATTTACTTTGAGAAAAAGTTTCAACCAAGTCTGGATAATAACTTTCAGCATTTTTTTCTAAAAAGGACATTAAAATTAAGAATTTTTTTCATGCATGATAACTACAACATTTTTGTTAAACTCAGTATGAGTAAATTACTTTTATGAGAAGGATGAGGTGAGAAATGAAGAGGCATATTCAAGTTGAACTGACACATCTCTAAGTGTAGGTAATGACAATAAAAAGACAAATGTTAACCCTAGTCAGCAAATGTTGACTTCATCTGAAGTGCGTTCCAACAGGAAAACACACCGTAAAAAGAGTTTATATGGCTTTATTAAATGTCCAACACCCAGTGAAAAATGGTACCCTCTAATGTTTAATGACAGTCCTATAAATAAAGTGCTAAAACTTCAAAATAAAAAAGATCCTTATAAACCCAGTATGCTTAACTTTAAGCTCCTCAAATTGTTAAACAACAACAAAAAAAATGAAGCTATTGGTAAAAATTTCTTAGCCATCTATAACTTAGTCATTTTATACATTTCTTAGTCATTTTATTAATTAGGAAGCCTTACACCTTCACCTGGTCACGTCATCAGCAAACCTGGAAATACAGCTGAAAAGCTTATTCTTCCAGCATGTAGGAATGTTTTGTGAACAAGATGAGATAAATTAGATGATAAATTCAAAAACATTCCTCTTAGTGATCACACAGTCCCTCTTCAAATCTTTACTACTATCTGACATTTAGAAGTATTGCTTAACACAGCCTTAGAACCTGGTATAGATTTTTGAGATCCAATTTGATAGGAGCACTTTTATCACACGTTGTGCAGCTCTGTTAGCTTATATCAGCTATATGTGGAGGACTTGTCGTGTGTAACTTTAACTTTATACACATCTGGATTTGGATGTATTTATAGAGTTGGGGAAGTAAAATATAAAATGAAAAATTACAAAGGATGGAGCAGGAACTAGGGCAGAAATATAGTGGAATCATTTAAAAATTAAAAGAAACCTATAGCAATAATCTGTAATCATTGTCGTTTTCTATCAAAAGGCTTTGGCACCCAAAGAAATCTACCCTAGCTTGTGGACATAATGGAAAACACAGTGAGAGCTGTCCTTTGTATTATGTGAAGCTTATGGAAGAGCAGACTTTTTGAAATATTTTATTCAGAGATTGGAGGTAAACCTACCCACGGACTGAATCACACCCATTTGTTTGTTGTTGCAATGGAATACACTAAACAAGATGTATGAGCTTAGAAATGGCATTTATATTTTTTCCAGTTGAACCTTGATCTCATTTGGCAAATATCTTCAAAAGCGCATATTTAACTGATTTTGGTATTTCTCAAATTAAATTGGAATTATGAAGGGGGATCATATATTTCAGCATATCAAATACATCAAAAGATATTATTCTTAAGATCAAAACATATATTTAAAAGGATCATCTCACCACTATGTTTCTAATGTTCTTATCACATGTTGAACAGAACTTCTTCAATGAAGACAGTTTGAGATAAAATTAGAGGAACTGTTGTGACCTATCTTAAACTCCCAATCATTACCTTCCAGAATAGAAATATTAAATATTAAAGGATATTTTAATAAAGGTAGTTGAGATTTTCAAAACTTGAGTTAAACTTGGTAGCCCAAAAAAAGGGAATGCATCTTAGTTTTTCATTTGCTCTAAAAAAATGATTATAAGATAATAAGTTTATCATAATTTTAGAGAAAAGGTAAAGATGGATTTCCATTGTGAAGCATTAAAAGTATATCATTATTATTATGAGGATTTAAAAGGCATCATGTTTTGTGAATCTGAACTTTTCATCCTTACCTACTTAATAATGTTAAAAAAGAAATTGCTCAACAGTCACTCTATGTGAGCAACACTGTCTTTGAATGCTCAGTGTAAAACTTCAGCTACCTCAGCATATGGGAGTTTAGCTTCCACACTTGATTTTAAATGCATATTAATGTCACATTAAGGGAACTATAAGCTTTAGCCATGCTCTCAAATCTGAGTTTCTATGATGTAAGCGATGTTAGACTGAAGGACTGTATCTTCAATGACACAGTTTGCTCCTTACCTGAAATCCTCTCTTACAGGCGCCCTCAATCTCATGAAAGTCATGCTCTGTGCACAGAGGGCAAGCTTCGGCACTCTCCCACAAGAAGTAAAATGTACATCCATCACAGGTGCCTGCTGGACACTTGCTGAAATAAAAATTTTTTTAAAAGACAGTTTTTGTATCACATTCAATCAAGTCTAATCAACACCTGAGTGTGGACTGCATACTGGGAAGTAATGCGTGGATACCAAGAAAACATACATTTAAAAAAAATAATCTATAGGAGACAAAACGACAATGAGATTCCACTTCGCACCTACTAGGATGGCTAGAATCACAAGGACAGATAATAACAAGTGTTGCAAGGATGTGGGGAAACTGGGACTTTCACACACTGCAAAGCGGTGAGGGTGCTTTGGAAGAATCTGGCAGTTCTTCAGACAACTAAACAGAAAATTGCCACATGTTCCAGCAATTCCAATTCTAGGTAAATACCCAAGAGAAATGAAAACATTTTCACAGAAAAACTTGTACATGATTATTCATAACAGCCAAAATGTGGAAACAACCCAGATGTCCCTCAACATTAAGATGGTGAATGGATAAACAAAATGTGGTATATCCATACAACGGACTATTACTCAGCCATAAAAATGAATACAGTACTAATACATGCCCCAAATTAGATGAACCTCAAAAACATTATGCTAAGTACAAGAAGCCAATAAAAAATTCCATGTGTCATGTGTTGTTATTCATGTCAAAATCCATAACAGGGAAATTTATAAATGCAAAGTAGGTTAGTAGTTGCTTAGGCTGGGAAGGGGGCTGGGGTTTAGGGAGCAGATTAAGGGTATGATGCTTCATTTTAAGGAAATAAGAAAGATCTAAAATTAACTACAGTGATGTTTGCACATACCTAAATATATAATAACCATTGAATTGTATGCCTTAAATGAGTGAATTGTAATGGTATGTGAATATATCTCTATTGAGCTGTTTTTTAAAAAATTAAAGGAGAGAATGGCACAGGTAATGACAAAAAATAAATAAAAAGCTCAGGGAAGGTTTCTTGGTGGAAGTTATATCTAAACCAAATCTAGAATATTCTAGAATAGAAGTTAGCCAGAATAGAGGGAAGAAAACAAGGGAATTCATGCCAAAGGGATGAAATGGCAGGTGAAGCGAGAGGAAATTGCAAGCAGGTCATTGTGGCTGGAGTTCCAAGAGCAAGGCAGTGAGTGAGCAGTGGGCAACCAGGCGTGCCCTGGGTGGTAACCAGAGGTTGCAATTTCTTCTTCTTTTCTTTTTTTATTTCAGAGAGGAAGGGAGAGGGAAAGAGAGGCAGAAACATCAATAATAAGAGAGAATCATTGAACAGCTGCCCAGGAGGTTGTGATTTCTGTTTAAGGTGATGTATGTGGGCAAGGTGCTTTAGGGGATAGAATGATACACAGGACCGTGGTCCACAAAAGGTGGGAAAAGACATGAAAACAAAATTGTCTAAAGTGAAAAAACACACAAAACCACCATCAGGTCAATCCATAGCTAATGCTTTTTGCAATCTTGGGTTTCCTCGACCTGACGACGACTTCCTTCGAGATGTGGTTACAGTCATCACTCGGAAAAGAAGGATGAAGTTTAGACGGGTGCAAACTTAGACACAGTGCAACCACCAGGCAGGAATTGAATGGAGACTTTTTGAAACTCTGCTCTCTGATGGGGTGGGCCTATTAGTGTCAAGTGGCCACTTTCATTTTAGGGGCAGATAAACACAGCATGGCTCAAAAATTAACCTGCCGCTACTGTGTAGAGATTACTGAAGTAAGAAGGTATTTGGGAAAATTCTAGTAGGAATGACTGTTTATGAATTTGTAAAACTAGAGAAATATTGTTCCCTTAATTTGTCTACTACACCCCACTTAAGCTCTTCAGCCTTAACTGGTGCTGAGTACAGGTGTCCTGAAACATTTAAAAGCAAAAAGATAGATACACAGTAATAGGGAGAATAAAAAGGAAAACATCCTTTCAAGTTTTAACTTCAAATGCCAAAACTGTAATTTTCAGTCTACCAAAAAGGTAACATTTCACACTCTTAATTAAATGTATCATGTTACCTAGAATATGAACACACAAAAATTCTATATGCCTAAAAATTGACTGCATTTTACCTACCTATCTTTCCAAAGTGTCTGTGTGCTGCAGACTAAGGGAACATGGGCGGAATGTAAACTACATGCTTCAGAAACAGAGGCCCGCTATTGTCAGAGCGAAGAACAATGGTGAACAGTGATTCTTTGGGAAAATGGCTTCCCTCTTAATTTCTCGGTGTGTAAAAAGGGATTAATACATATATTCAGACTAATAAAAAATGTTTTTTAAAAGGTAAGTGCAATAGATAAACACTATGTCAATTTTAAACATTCTTCCTAATGCCCACCTTCCAGATCAGTAAAAGCAACTCAAAATTGTTCTTTTGGAAAAAAATGGGTAACCAATTAGAAAAATTCTTCAAGAATACAATTGATTATTTTCTTAACAATGACTTGCAATTTTAAAAATAAAGACACTTATGATTATTTAGCAAATATTACCAGCATGCTTTCTTGCTCGAATCTGGCCTCCCCAAATTGTTTCTATTTTACATTTCCAACACATATAATTTTT
>NW_005354726.1:10400-63900 GCF_000412655.1 Myotis brandtii | reverse complement strand
GAAACTGTTTATCTTCAGAAAATAAAAGAGTAGGCCTGCTAAAGTTTGAGGGGAAAAAACTCAAATCACAAAGAAAAAGGGAAATTTAATCAAAGTTGCAAAAGGCCCTGGAGAGAAGGCTTGGGTTACAATTCCAACTGAACTTTCATGTGATTGTGTTTTTCATAAGTGACTCAACACCCCTCCTACCATATCATTTTTTGTAATTTGTCAAAAGCGGAATGTCTGCTATACTGCTTTCACAGGGTGGTTATAAAGGATAAAATGAAAGAACAATTTGGAAAAGTCTAAAGCACTTCAAAATATAAAACACTATTAATAATGCACATCACTTTCTAAAGAACTGCAGAGCTACAGGAACAGAAAAAAAAAATCAAGACATTGAAGTACTTTGTAAGCTGCCATTTGGTGTCAAAATACTACAATGATTCAGTGCATTTCCTTGGTAGATTTCACTTTTTCAAAGAAATTCTTAGGTTAAAAGCAGTTTAATTTAGAATCAATTCTTTAATTCTTTTAACCCAATGAATCATTTAAAGTGTGGAATATTCAAATTCGGTTCTTTGTTATAAATATAAGTTTCACAGTTTGAATCAAGCCTTTTCTGTGAAACAAGGATGTATGAAGCAGTAACAATTTTGATGGTTCTTATACAGAAAATGAAAATAAATTTTAAAAAAGAAGAAGAAGAAGAAGAAGAAGAAGCAGCAGCAGCCGCCGCCGCCGCCGCCCAGCCAGAATGTCTCAGTTGGTTGGGCATTGTCCAGTGCACTGAAAGGTTGCTGGTTCGATTCCAGGTCAGGGCACATACCTGGGTTGCAGGTTTGATCCCTGGTTGGGGCACTTAGGAGTATGAGAGGCAACCAACTGATGTTTCTCTCCCACATCAATGTTTCTCTCTCTCTCTCTCTCTCCCCTCTCCCCTTACCTCTCTCTAAGTAGGTCCTCAGGTTGAGGATTTTTAAAAATGAAGGGGAAAAAAAGACGCAAGAGAAAAAATATTTTTCTCCTACTAAGAGAAAAACAAAAAGTGAATACTAAGATAAACACTTTATTGCTAAATATGTGAAATACTTTTCCATTTGAAGACCTGAGTTACCACTATCTCCACCTTCTACCCCCATCTTTCTAGAGGTATCACTAATTGTGCTTCTTTTATAACTTTTGGTCCATGCAATCCCCATAGAAACCAGTGAGTAAATGTTTAGAGACAGGACTAGGGCATGGATCGCTGGAGCATACAAGACTAGAGCTGTACAGGATGAACAGGTGTGCTGTGAATTCTAGGCACAGAGACCATCTTATATTCAAAGGACAACCAGGTGAATCTTGATTTGGTTTTATTGATAAGTGAGGAAGAAATTTCCCTGTTTATTTTGCTTTGGGGATTGCCTTACCAACCAGGATGGCACTGGCAACATGTAAGAATTCAGATGAATCTCTTTTGGGGCAGTTATGTCTTAGATTTTAAAGTGGAATATATTTCCTGGGACATAACAGTACTGAGCTATGAGTTATTAGTGTCCTCTTTTAAATGAATCATTGTACTTACAGAAGAATCTCCTTGGTTCATATTATGAATTCATGCAGACAGATCTTGTTTTCTTTGGAACTATGATGACCTAACACTCAGCCTCCCATTAATTGTTTGGACAGTTGGTGAAGCAGTGTCAAATTGTTTTGCCTAAGCTTCGTTCAAAATCCAAAGTTAAACAAATTCATCTACCTTGTCAGTACATTTCTGATCCTTTCTGGAGTTAGTCCCAGGAACTGGGGGGAATGGCCACAGTCTTGTGTGCCTAGAACATTTCTTGTTTGATGTTATGGCACTAATGTTGCTAAACTTCTTTCAGATGGGGCTTTGGTGGGTTTCTTAAGATTCCCAGTAGCCAGAAGACTTTGGAGCCAGCAGGCTGACATCCTCTGGGATGGGTGATGCTCTAGTCTTGCCTTGTCATTGGCAGAGACCCATCTTGGCAGGGTCCAGACAATGCTGTTGCATCGTGCTCCAATTTCATCTGCCCTAAGGCTGAAGAGCATAAATCGCTTTTGACTGGGTTTGAATGTAAGACAGTTTGACTCACAGCTCTTATATTCAGGGATAGAAAATTCTACCAGTCTCCTGCAAAAGCCTTCTTTTCTAAAGATTACCCTGGGGTAATAACCAAAAGTCAGCATCTGATCAAGACCTGGACCAACTACATTAACTGACATCCCCTAGTCCTTTTTATCTATAGACTCTATATGTGAAATAAATGCCTGTCAAAGCTTTACAACCTTATTTAAAAATTGATCTTAAAGTGTTATGACTGTTCTGTGATATTTTAATATACATGTTTTATGATTACTCATTAATGTCTGAATTGTATCACTTTAATAATTCTGTATTAGAGCATTTCCATTTCTTGATCAGAATGGGTTTTAGATGTTTTTGCTTATGCACATAATGCTTTTATATGTGTCCTCACTTTTTAATGTTATAAGACCATACTTGGTTTTAATCTTTTCAATTCTATTACCTTTTTTACTTAACTTATACAGATTTAGATATCTATTACTTGTCCATAAATAGTGCAGAGGAAAAAGAACACAAGGAACTCACTAAACCAATCATTATTCTCTTGCTCTTAACAATTTAAAATAGATAGACTTTGGGCTTTAACAGTCCTTCCCCAAAGACCAAAGAAAAACACTAGACTGGCATCCAATAACTTTGACAGACCCTGAATCAGAGCCTGTGGGATGAACCCTGGCACACTGAACACTGAACACTATCAGGGCCGGACTCTGAAACGCCCCTTTTCTGAGAGACAGTATTCCCGGAGGCTACGCCTACAATGAAGATGAATTTGGAATTTGAAGGAGGTTTTGGCAAAATAATTTTAGGCTGATATATAAACTACCCAAGCAGTTAAATATGGTTGTAAGTGTTGAGAGAGCGAGGATGCTGATTTTCCCTCTAACTCACATTAATAAAGAAGACTGTATTTGAGGAAAGTTGACTCATTAAAGGAAGGCACCCATAACATGCAGATAAGTTGAGTTATCCCTGGGTAAATGTGATATTTGCTCTGCTTAGCATGCTTCGTTGCAAATCTTTACCATAAGGAAGTGGAAGGAGGGAAATAAAGAGATGAAAACAGGATGGCACGAAAAGAGCAACAAACACGATCAGGAAATCAGTCCGTCCTGACTGTGCCACTTGATAGCTACACAATGTGGGTCTTCCCCGTTTCCCACTGTGAATAGCAAATGGGTTTTGACTTAAGGATCTGTAATGTGCTATGACATTTCGATTATCCAAGTAAAACTGGTTCCCTCTGTCTGTTTTCTAATAAGTCTCTTTTATAACCTTTTCACTGAAAGACATCTCTCGTTTTCGAAAGCACTTTGGACACAGTGCGTAGGTCCAATTATTCCTAATGAAAGGAGAACCTTCAATTCCTCTAACCACCTGGAGTCATGATTAGAGGTTTGGAAAGCCTTTCAGACAGAGGCTGGAGGGGCATCTATTTAGGGATATTAGTGGCCTATTGTGTTAGCAATTTATTCTTTGGCCAAGGTACAAGCTGCACTAGATAATCTCAAACGTCCACTCCAGCTCTCAGATTTCGTCTAGCACAGACATCATGCTGCTAAGTTTTTATCTAAAATGTCTCACACCCTCCAGACACTTTGTGGAATTAGAAACCAACTGCATTTGCCAAACCAAACAGACAGGCTGGTGATTCAACTGCAGATTAGCAGGCGGTCCCGATAATTTGCTGCTCTCTCTAAATTCTCCATGAGCTACGCAGAGAGCACACATTTCTCCTTTTCTCCTGCCTCGGTCACTGTCTGTTAAGACAGTCTCATTTTCTCAGGGCTGGGGGGTCTTGTGACATTTTCCCAGGTTACCAAGACACAGTGCTACCGGGGGTGGGGGTGGAGGGGGGTAGCATCCTTTTCTATCTGTCAGCCTCCCTTCTGAGAATTCTTGATCAGTGTGAGAGACTTCTCAAAGCAATTGCCTGCTTAGCACCTTCCTCTCTCTCCTGGAGAATTTAAAGTACCCACCCTCTAGAAATGCAAATTAAGTCCTCTTCAAAAGTAGTTTAAGTATCTGGCTTTGTAAACATTTCTTTACCATTAGTAGGAAATCGCAAATCTTTATTGGCTTTGCTGCTAAAGAAAATTCTAATTTTCTCAGAACAAGCTTCTGCTTCTCCTGCTCTTATCCCAGAGCTCCCCCTTGTGCCCTGATGAGAAACTGACTCAAGAAAGAGCTAAAGGTCAGCACAATTAGATTGTGGGGTTCAGGCAGTTCCTCAGGGCAGCAGTTCTCAAACTTCAGGGAGCATCACAATTATAAAACCCACCCTGTAAATCATGACACTAAACTAGCTTTTCAGAAACTAAAATGCAGAACAAAATTTGAGAATCTGTCTCAGAAAAAAAAAGATCTCTACAACATGGATTAAGACCAGTGTTTCTCAAATTTTGATATGTATCAGAATTGCCTTGTGTTTTTAGAGACATTCCTGTGCTGAACACTCAGAGATTCTTTACATGTTAGGGACGGTCTAGAAAATGGTTTTAAAACAGACACCCCAAGGGGTTCGGCTGCAGGGGATCTTAAGAAACCCTTAAAAAGACAGTTAAGGTTCCTAAGTAGGAAAACATACTAGAGGTCAAAGCAGAAACTTAACGTCTCCTCTCCTCACAACAACAACAAAAAATTTCCCTCTCCTCACAACAACAAAAAAAGTCACTTAATATCATGAGATTATTTTTCATTATTACTTTAAAAACTCAAAACCTATTTCAGGATAGTTAAAGAGATATATTTTCTAAAGGATAGACTAGTCTTTTAGCAACGTTATCTGCTCGATGCAGAGATCTGGAGGAGGCTTCACAAGTCATCCATATAGACTCCTAGAGGCTAGACCCAAGGAGGTTAGTTGCTAGGTCCAAAAAGGACCTCAGAGGTGCTAAAGAGAATGAGCAATCTGCACTCAAAGCCATATGGCAGGGCATCGGACAACAGTTAAAGAATCTCTGATCTGCTGCCTGGACCTTAGCAAGGATGCTAGCCCAGGGATCTTCTACTACTACTACGTGATATTTATGATACTTGGGGGGACCAGAATGAGTCATCCCAAAATATGCCTCGGTGATATGCAGATTACCCTTTAAGCTAAAGGCACTTTTAGCTTCAGGCTCAAGATAAACTTTGGCCCCTCCCTTTACTATCTATAGGGCAGGGCACACTTCTATTTACTAAAAGTCTGTTCTGATGGTCCTGCAATGACCCTTTGAAGACCCCAGGGTGCATTACCTCATCCCTCGCTCAGGATGTCTTGTACCTCAACCGCCCTCTCTATCTCTGAATCTCCCCTGTATGTGGGGTTTCCATACATATGTATGTATTAAAGTTGGTTATTTTCTCCTGCTAATCTGCCTTAAGGCTGTTTCATTATTAGTCCAACCTGAAGAAACTTGAGGGCAGAGCAAAGTTTGTTCCTCCCCCACAATGCCCTTGAGCAGTAAGCTCCCTCTGTTTATTCCACTGATTGATATCTATTACCTTTTATTATGTATTTTCATCACATTCTTCTCTCAGAAAAGGTGAAAAGAAAAATTAAGTCATAGATCTATAAGAACCAGAGAAACACAATTGGTAAGAGGTGAATGCTAGAATGCCTTTATGCCCAGAAATAAGCCTCAAATATTGTTACCACTGTAATTATTTTCAAGATGCCCAACTAATTGAAAGAATGCTTAGACCACTGACTTCCAATCCTGATGTAACATAAGCAGGATAACTTAAGATCTCTCAAGGGCTACTGTGAAACTATCAAAAATAAAATAAGTAAATTATTTTCTTTAAAAAACATAAACTTTGATAGTTTGATGAAGGAAAATTTGCAAACTACAATCCAAAGGTACCTTAACCCTAAAAAGATTAGGACAAATAATATACATACTGAACAATGAATAACTGTGAAGAACAGAAATCAGGAGACATTTAAGTGTCACTCTTGCATGAAAGCAATCTTTATTTAAACCATCTGTTCTCAACCTGTGGGTCGCGACCCCTTTGGCGGTCGAACGACCCTTTCACAGGGGTCGCCTAAGACCATCCTGCATATCAGATATTTACATTACGATTCATAACAGTAGCAACATTACAGTTATGAAGTAGCAACGAAAATAATTTTATTGTTGGGTCACAACTTGAGGAACTGCATTTAAAGGGCCAGAAGTTGAGAACCACTGATTTAAACTGACAGTTCTTCTGAGTCTATGAAATTGCTTCCTTTCTCCCATGCAAAGTGGATGTATGAAACAGATCGAGAATGTGGACAGCCATTGCCTCAGTGCCAATCAGTCAAATAAACAGTATCATGTAGTCTCTAGGTCACACTCTGCCTTGGTGATTTTGCCACCATTAATCAGAAAACTTAAGAGTTAGAAATGGAACATACAAATTATCCACCCTGGCCCCATCCCCTTGAGGAGGAAACTGATCTTGCAAGGCGTGTCAGGCCATAAAAACTGTGAACAATGCACTGCCCTGGGGCTGGGGGGGTGGTCGTTATCACTGGCCCCAGGACAGATCATCGGACATGGCCTGGGGACTCCCAACACCTGGGGGCCTTCCTGTAAGCCCACGAAAGGGGGTGGAACCATATCTGCAAGACAAAGACCCCAGAAGGTTATAAAAAGCGAAGCCTCTGCGTGTTTCTTCACTCTGATTTGGAAATTATTCCCGGAGCCCACTAGTGTTAATAAACCGGGTCCCTCCCTTTCTCTAGGAAGCGTGCTTGGTATTTCTGCAACACCCTCACAGAGAAAGAAACTATGACTCAGAGGTTAGATTATTTAATCTAGATTACCCCAATAGTTCATTATTGATAAAGAATGATCACCCAGAAGAGTTCCTAATCCAGCTCTCAAAGAAATTAAGGCTAAACAGTATGAATAAGTACAAGGATAAAAACAGTATAACTATATATTACCTAAGCAATTTTTTAAGAGATTTAGATGCTCAGGCAAACAGAGGAGAATATATTGTTGAGGAAACTGGGAAATACTGAGATGGAGCAAAACCTCTTTTTTAAATATTTTTTATTGATTTCAGAGGAAGCGAGAGGGCGAGGGAGAGGTAGAAACATTAATGATGAGAGAGCCAAGAACCGGGAATGTGCCCTGACCAGGAATCTAACCATGACCTCTTGGTTCATGGGTTGACACTCAACCACTGAGCCATGCCGGCTGGGTGCAGCAAAACTTCTTAATAGGCACTCAGTGTAACCTACAACCAAAATCTACAGAGTCTTCTGTTCTCTGCTTTACATCCATAGAGAATATGTTTTAAAATATTAAGATACTAGAGTTTTGCTTCCTCATAATACATACAAATGTAAATAATCATTTAGAATAAGGTTACCTGGGGACTGAAATCACTCCAGCTCCCAGTTTAGTAGGATTACATCTCATTTTCACCGCAGTTGACCGGCCATTAACACAAGATGTTGTAGTTGCAGAAGACCTATTGTAAAGCACATATCATTTTACAAAATATATATGACACAGATTACAAAGACAAAAATATCCTCCATATAAAAACTCCTATGCTATATAAACAAATGGAAAAGGAATCAAAGTTCACTACTTTATAATTTTAATACAAATTAAGCTCATTTTCTTTTACTGACTATAAAAAGTTTACTATTTTCTCAGGTAAAGTGATAAGCTATTATCAAGGTGTTTAGTAAAGCTTCTATAATTAAAATCAAAATTATAATCAAAAGAAATTTTAAAGGGAAATGCCGGGGTCTTATTCGCATCTCTTAGGGTTCAGGAATCTGGAGAAAGGGCTGCGGCGCAAATTAATAAAGAGACTAGACATGAAATATAAATTTGGGAGGCATTTTTCGGGAGTCAGGGGAGGCTTAGCTTTAGTAACTAAGCTCCCCAATCTCCGGGCCTTGCCCTATAGCAAAGCAGATATACGTATCAAAGGTAAGGTTTGGTAAACAGTAAAGGACCATCCGGTTGGGGGAACTGCCCTCAGCTGTCTGGCAGCAGGCAATAACATGCAGATCTTCAGCCCTGCTGAAGCCTAAATTCCATCAACCTTCTGATGGACTTCTTGCATTTATGACCTGCTGGAATTAGCCTCCAGCAGGGAAAAATGTCATATCCACTCAGGCTGATGTTTAGTTGTATAAGTTATAAATAAGTACTGCCTACACAATAGAGGCAGTATTGCCTAATTTAAAATATTATATAATATATATGAGCAAAATTTTAAAAGGCTTTCAAACTATTCCATGTTTCCTACTTTTTACTAAGTCTTTTATTTAAGAACCAATTGCTGATTATCTATTAATTATAAGCTACTATGCTGGCACCCTGAAGTGACATTCTTTTGATTAAAAAAAAAAACTGTCAAGGGAAACAGCATCTTCACTTACTTGTAAAAGAAATGCACATCTGGTATTTGGCTCGGTGGAACTGGGAACATATCTTCTTTTATATTAATATTTTGCAGTGTGGTTTCAATTGTCACTCCTACATGGCAATAAAAAAGACATTACTGAGCAATATGGGAAAATTAAGTTTATTTAGTCTCTGTATATCTGAATAGAAAATAGCTTTACTTTTATACTGTCATTTTAGCAGAAATATTGTATTAAATTAATATGACAATAAGAAACTTTCCACAGTCTATGAAAAAAAAAAAAGATTCTATTCCCTAGTTTTGTAATTTTGCTTAAGTCACTTCACTTCCTTGGCTCTTATGTCCTGAATCTGTAAAATGCATGCAATAATCACAATATCTCTAAAGTCCCTTCCAGTTCTAACATTTGAACAATCCACTATCATACTTCTCAGCCTCTGGTGAGTTTTGCCGAATGAGCTGGGCAACTTTGCTAATACAGCTTTTCTTTCACATTCATTGCAGGCATATTTGACCCAAAAAAAGATTCTTGTACCCTAATAATTTCCAAAAATAACTCCAAAATTTTCTTAATCTAAAAGTAAGGCATTTTTTCCCTGAACAAAATGATGGCAGAGCCAAAATGCAAGCAATCACAGCGACCTTTGCTTCTGACACAACTCCTACGCTGAGCACAAGCTCAGTAACTGACCTTGGTGCTGAAAAGTAAAGCTCAATTCCTCTGGAACCCATAGCAACGGTTCTCAAATCTGGCTGCATATTAGAATCATCTAAGAAGCTTGTTAGATTGTTATATGCCTTGTTAGGTTCCTAAGCCCCACTTCAAAAAGTCTCATGAATTTGATCCCTGTGAATTACTAACAGGAACCTGAATTCTTCTTAAAATATTCCTATGTTCTTGACACCACAGAGATAGACAAGCAGACAGGGAATAAAACTCAACACATTCACCTTTGCTACTTGTCACCAACTTACTTCTGGTATGAAAAAACATGATGAAAACTGATGACAGATATTATAATTTAGGTTTATATTGTGTCTGTTTACTGTTCTTCTTTTCTTTCTAGTTTTGGTGTTTTAAATTATTTTGTGTCTTAAAACTCCTAAAGGATCTGATATAAGGCCAACTCTCAGAAAACACATATCACATCTGAGTCAATACATAAATTCAGAAGTTCCTTGTACTCACTGAGATTAATGACTAGACCTCACTTGTAGGGGCTTTTTAACCATGTCACAAAGTGATGATTTAGAATTACCTGTGGGCTTTAATCATCTATGATAAAAACCAATGCTATGACAGGTTATCAGTACCCTAGTTTTATACATGCATATATGAACGAAATGAAGCTTACCTAAAAATGTGTCTGCCAGAATGATGGATTGTGATGATAAAGCTGCTCGGAAACCCTTACTTTCAGAAGGAATAATAGTTGATTGGCATACAAATGCTCCTACCAGATTCGTGTAATCATCTGAGCCTGCCACCATGTCCTTTACTGTAAAGTCTGTTATATTGTTGGTACAGAGGGCCATCTTCTCCCCCTAGGAAAATGAATTCATAAAGAAGTTTTATTGGGGGTCACTCTTTAAACTGGATCTCAGCTAGCCAGTGACTTGAGTAGGGCAGTGGTTCTCTCCTCACCGCAATCCTGATTTATTAGATCTGGTGGGAGGCCCAGCCACCAGTATTTTTTAAAAGCTCTTGAGGCTATTCTAATGTTTCAACCAGGGTTGAGAGTCACTGAGGTTATGATGAATATACTAATTCAAGGCTGCATTCCTCCTCCAACTGCAAGCATCATTTGTTGTGGATGAAAGCCATCTAACACAAGGAAGTATAAGTCATCTATGAACTCTTCAATTCATAGGATAACAATGCATGCAAAGAAACCAGAAAACTGTTGATGCCAAGAAAAAGACTTGCACTTCATAGGCTGATGTGTGCCAGAAAGGTGATGTGAAGGCTGAAGAAGAAACATAAAAGCCATATTGCCATAGAATCCTAAGACAACATCAAAATTGTAAACAATTGGTCACAACAAGTGTCTTTATTCACATACTCTTAGATTCAAGGACATGTATCTGCTCAACTACACAGTAAGCTTAAGGGAACACAAAGGTTTACTTTCATAATTATTTGGAGGATAGTTGGGAGATATAATTTATAAAAATTGGAAGACTCTTTAAATATAATATGTTTAAATATACTATAGTCCCAATACAAAGGACTATAGCTTGCTCTATTATTTTTATGAAGAAATGTACAAAGGAAAATAGGAACCTAGTTTATTGGTCTTCAATGTAGAGTGGGCATAAAGAAAAGAATCAAGATTTCACTTTGTTAATGCAGCTGGTAGTCCTAACCTATGAAATGTTTTCTCTCCACCAAGCCTTCTCACCACAATAAGGTGTAACATATTTTTACTAAGCTCAAATTAAATTGTTGAAGCCAAAAAGAGAGAAAAGTGGAAAAGAGCAGAAATACACTACTAAGGAAGGAAAGAGAAAGTCAACAGTACACAGAAAGGAGTGAGAATATAAAGTGGGGGAAAAGAGAAAGAAGGCGAAGAGAAAAGATGGAAGAACAGACAGTGGTAATACAGGAATAAGACTAAGAAGTGTGATATATAATGGAATTAATTTCATTCACTGCTTAACACACTAGTAAACATAATAGATACTTAATATATATTATTGAGTAAATTGAGGAACTAACCAACTGAGTACATAAAATTAGGACAGGACAAATGTCATGCCATGTAAAATTTATAGATTTATAGATTTTTTTTAAGAATTTATGTGATCATTAAATCTCTCTTTATTTTCTTTGTACAAAGTTTGGCACAGCCGTCATAATGAAGACCATTATTAGATAATCAGGAATTAATATAGAAAGAGACATGGTGGAAATCCCAACCTTGTATGCCCTTAAAAATATTGAACATATAGTCCTGTAACTCTCCCCATTACCAGTGTCAGTTAAGGTCTGCTTCTTCCCACAGAAAAGAAAACCCCATTATTTATTAGCAGAGGCTATCTGATCAACTGACATTTGTCTCCTGCTTAACTCCTTTTTACTTCTGGATCAACTTTCTCTTGGAAGTCTTTTACTTTTTAAGACACAAAATTGGCAATATTATAAAAACAGTAAAACTTTCTCAAACTATAACTGCCTGCCTAAAAAATAGGAGAGATGACAAGCCTGATCCACTTTTACACAAACGAAAGATCCTCAAAGCACTTAGACCATAGCTCCAAGGTTTGGGGTTCAAGAGACTGGATGAGTGCTTTGATGGACTGAGAACCAGGCAAGGTTGCCCCTGGTGGAGAAAGCTGCCAACCAATATGCTAGGAGGCAACAGAGGACTTAAGCCGATCAAAGCTCAGTTTCTAACATGTGGGTGTCAGTTTCCATAGAGATTTTATTGGGCCATCAACATAGAAAATATTAACTCACTCTGAGTTGAAATATAGCTCCATCTCACCTCTGCAGCCAGAACTCACCTCATGCCCACACAAACTAATATTGAAGAAATGGAAGTACTTTGTTCCTTTGGAGGTAAAGCTGGGGCCATTCATTAACGAGCCCACGTTGCTGAGGTTGCTGAAGTCATAGTGCAAACTCTGATTTTCTTTCTCGTGGTAGAAAAAGCAGTCACTATAGCAAGCGGAGTGGTCCTTTGATTAAGATTAAGAAATGTAAAAAATTTTTAATAATATAGCAGGAAAGAAAGTATTAGTTACTATGAAAAATGTGTTTCAAAAAAAGTCCTAATTTAAGATCTATTTCAGTAATTTCATCTTCATCATAATATATTTTACCATACTACCACAGAGAATTTCTATAAACTAACTAGATATTCTTAGGCAAAGTTTAGAAGATTCAGAACTTTTCAAAGTAGTTATTCCAAGGTTAGTATCTTGTAGAAAGGTATTTTCACAGTCAAACGTTCCTGTTAGGTCAGTTTAAATAGACAATAAAATTGCTTTCTCCTTCATTCAAAATGTAGCATCAACCTTTGCCCTTACAATATTATAAGACACACTTGCTGCTCTCT
Source organism: Myotis brandtii (assembly GCF_000412655.1). Classification (NCBI taxonomy): domain Eukaryota; kingdom Metazoa; phylum Chordata; class Mammalia; order Chiroptera; family Vespertilionidae; genus Myotis; species Myotis brandtii. Next base: position 51,390 of record NW_005354726.1, on the reverse strand, counting down.
GCATGTTCCTATTGCCCACCTACAGAGGTTGTTTTCTTGTCCCGCCTTAACAGAACCACAAGAAATTTAATATTTTTGAAAGAATTCTTATTTGAGTGCTTTTCTTAAAATTGTATGTCCCCAGAAACTAGCACTTACATGGAACATATTAACAAATGTAGTATCAATAAATGTAAAAGGAGAGAAAACGAGAAAGGGAGTGAAAAAATCATTTGTAAATATCACTAACAACCTTGTAGCTCCTGAAGAAACATTACAGGAAACTTCTGAGTTTCTCTCTTAAAGTAGACTCACTTACCCGAGTGCTTCTACTCCCAGGCCCGCACGGAATACAAGCCTCCTTGCCATAGACCTGATGTATGGACAGGTAGGTGTCAGGTGGACACTCCTTGCACTGGTTGGTTTCTTTCTCAATGTAGTCGCCTGGGGGGCAGGGGACACACGATGAGCCCGACTGTTCAGAACCGAGGGCACAGGCACGGCATGAGGATGCCACCCCATCAACTGCATTAGTGGCAGTGATAGAATAAATCTTCACCATGTCATTGATGAACCGTCTATTCTAAAAAGAGAGCAGAAACTAATGACTTCTGCTTTGGGGCTCATTGGACAATCAAACTGCTTTATGTTGATATCACCAAAATAAGCAGAGTGCTCCATCCTTATAGTTTATAACTGACAATGGATCAATATTATTGGGTTTTTTGTTGTTATTTTTTTAATATGTTTTATTGATTTTTTACAGAGAGGAAGGGAGAGGGCTAGAGAGTTAGAAACATCCATGAGAGAGAAACATCGATCAGCTGCCTCCTGCACAGCCCCTACTGGGGATGTGCCCGCAACCAAGGTACATGCCCTTGACCGGAATCGAACCTGGGACTCTTCAGTCCACAGGCTGACGCTCTAGCCACTGAGCCAAACTGGTCAGGGCTGTTGTTATTTTTTCTTTGAAAATCTTAACACTAGAATGTGTTAAGTCCACAGTAACAGAGTCCCAGGAGTTTTGTCACAGTCACCATAGATATGTCATAATTGGTACTAACTCGGGCGTATTTTAGAGACTTTACACCTAGCAGAATTAGCATGGTTTATCTCCCAGTTACTCAAGATAGGAACCCAAACCTAATGCTACAAATAGATGCCAACAGTGTTGGCGGGCAGAAGCCATGGACTAGCCTTGGAAGACTAAGACCCTGGCCCTTACCCTAACACTAATTGTGCAATATTGATGCAATCACGTGACCTCTTTGGGCCTTCCTTCCTCTCTCTCTCTCTCTCTCTCTCTCTCTCTCTCTCTCTCGTACTTTTCCTAATCAAGATTCTTTGTTTTCTACTGAAAGAATTTGCAAGGGAGAGCAAGAATCTGTGGCTTACTTTATACTTTTCCTTACTGAGATAATGGATCAATTAAGATCTCATTTTCATCAAGCAGTGGGCATCACCCTATCAGTACAGGGCAGCACTACTCTAGACTCAATGCTCTTTGTGTGGAGCAAAGCAAAAAGAAGGCAAGGAAGTATCCCTAGCATGTTCATGCCCTGCATAATGGTAATCTGAACACTCGTAAATAACAAAATTGGAGGCCAGTAAAATCTGGGGAATGGGTTCCCCAGTGAAAGCCTCAAGAGAAAATGCTACATCTGCCACCTTAGCTTTTGAGGCAGCTTCTGAACTCGTGGTTTACCTTGTTCTCAAGTTGGAAAGTTCACATCTTTGGAGATTCACAAAAACAATAATCTTGCTACTATTGAAACATACAATGGGATTTACTTAGTGGAGGATGAAGGTCTACCATAGTAGGGAAAGAGGGTAAATAATTCTCTGTGTTAACCCAATCCTGTGTCCACACACATTCTCCAGGCTATAAAAGAAGACATTACTGTAATGAAATTATAAACCAAAATCTGTTAACGCCTCCTGAACAAATGCCTGATCGTTCAGATGAAGAGGAAGTAAGTCACTAGTCTTTTCAGAGTCTCAGAAAGCTTTAAAAGTAAGGTTTTAAAAAAAATTAGATGTTCTTTCTCTTAAGCTTCCAGTAACTATAATTGTTCACAGTGTAGAACAGTTCAAAGATCCATTGTATTATTCCATTTCATACATTCTTGCTCTCAAAAAAATAACCATTTTTATACCAATCTACTCCATAACCAAACGCTTGATTCCACATCAATAAAAAGCTATCTTTTCCTCCAGGAGATTCGAGTGATCACTTTCTATATATCTCCACTGGAGCATCATCTTTGTATTAAAAATAATAATAATAACTTGGAACTTACATCTTGCCCCTGGTTAGTTCTCTGGAATGCCCATGTAAATGTAAACGTTGCATTCTTGAAGATGATGTGGGTGTAAGCTTGTTTTTCTTTGGTTCCACCCCATGATTCCACCACGTTGGTACTTTTTCTATTAATATCCTTAAAAAATATACACAAAAAAGCATAAACTCAGTATTAATACACATGTGTATTCATTAAAAATATGTGTTTGTATTTACAGCATACCCTGCAGGGTTTGTAAATATTTATCTACAGAGATGTAACCCTATAATTAATTCTCAAAACTTCCTCTCAAATCTACACAAGCACTAGCTTAATAATTACAATATATCAACCACATTGTCAATGTAACATGAAAAAGGTCTCAAATCATAGTATGTGCAAGGGGGGTTGTGTGTGTGTGTGTGTGTGTGTGTGTGTATGCATGAGTACGCGCATGTAGGGGTGTGAACTTCTACCTTGGAGAAATATACTTAGAAGGGGAAACATAATTCCTCAAACGTCTCACAGTGAACTTCATAAAATGGCAAGGCTTTCTATTTTTATCTTTTTCCTTGGGAGATGCTGACAGGCAGCTCTTACACAGAAATTGTAAGTTCTCCCTGTTCTATACTTGCAACTTCCTGGCTTACCCAAGTGCAGATTAATCAGGATGTTATTTTATGTTCATGAAATATTCTTTTTGATTATGCTTTAACTTCAGTAGGATTAATTTGTGTAATACTTATTTCTGCTTTTCTTGGTTAAATTCAATATTTAGAATACCATACAAATGTGTGCTATTCCAACAAATATGTCATCATTAACATGGTTAGAAAGCAAATATAATAAATCAGCCAAATAATGTAATACATATCTAATTTATTAGAAATTGTCTACGGCCATACCACCCTGAACGCGCCCGATCTCGTCTGATCTCGGAAGCTAAGCAGGGTCGGGCCTGGTTAGTACTTGGATGGGAGAAATTAAAACCAAGACTAATCCTGAATTTTCTTATTAGCCTTTCCTGCAAAACCCCTAATACATGACCTAGAATTCTGAATGGGCTTCTGTGAATTATCTGGGATGTTAACAATATGGTGGCATGAGCTCGATACATGTCTCTTTTCTTTCTGTGATATAAACATAGGAGTCAAACATGTTATAAAGAAATCAAATCTGCTATAAAGAGATGAATGTTGAGTTCATGCCACAGACAGAAGCAACACAATGTGCTTTTCATACATTACAGAATTCCCACATTACTAAACATTCAAATCATCATACATGCCATTTCCTAAAAGGAGTTCATAATATGCAGATAGTGCTCTGTAAATAACATTTCTCTGGATGTTTATTCCAATAATAAATTGAATTTATTGCATTACTACAACTAACACTTTATTTATGTAAAACACTACACAATTTTGAAAGCATTTTTATATGCTATTTCATTGATATCTCAAAAAATCCTGTGAGAACACCAAATCACACACAAAGACAGCTAACAGATTCTGCTATGAGCTAAAACTCCAGTTTTGATTTATAAAAATAAATAATTGTAAAACCTACACTTAGTAGTGTTTGTTCAAATGAGAAAGAATATATATATATATATATATTTAAATAACCAAAAAAGGGTTTTCTCAAAAGACTTTCAGGCACTGGAGAGAGAGAGTTGTTCATTTTACTTAAAGGAAATAACCAAAAAAGGGTTTTCTCAAAAGACTTTCAGGAGCACACTGGAGAGAGTTGTTCATTTTACTTAAAGGAATCAAAGAAATAGTCCCCAAAGAGGTAAAGTTTGAGCTGCCTTTGAAGTATGGATAGGTGTTCACCAGACAAAAGAGCATAAGGAAGAATGTCATTCAAACCTAGAGTAGCAAGGCAAGAGAAATTAAAAAGTACCAGGTGCTCCACTATCAAATTCAGGGTGTCTAAAAAGGTGTGAAAACTCACAGTAGGTTTAGTAACAGAGGGTAGGCAAAAACTAGAAAAAGCCTTACAGAGGCCAGGCTAAAGAATTTTAAGTGTATTTATAGGCTATTGGTTCTCAAACTTTAGTGTGTATTATAACTACCCTCAAGGTTTGCTAAAAGTAGAGAATGCTGGGCCCCATCACCAGAGTTTTCCATTAAGAGTAGGATGGGGCTCAGAAATTTGCATTTCTAACAAATTCTCAGGTGATGTTGGTTCAGGGACCACACTTCAAGAACTGCTACCACAGGCAACAAAAAGCCACCAAGAGTAAGGGGGTAGCTTGATGTGGATGCCTCTACTATTATTTTTATGTTTCTAAAGATATTTTTTTTTAAATTATGTGTTTTATTGCTTAAAGTATTACAAAGAGTATTACATATGTCTCCTTTTTTTTCCTCCCCTTGACCTTCCCCTGGCCTCCCATACCCCCCAGTGTCTTGTGTCCATTGGTTATGCTTATATGCATGCATACAAGTCCTTCGGTTGATCTCTTACCCCGCCCCTGCCCCCAACCCTCCCTGGCCTTCCTGCTGTAGTTTGACTGTCTGTATATTTTGACAGCAGCATGGATGACAGAATGGAGATAAGAAGAATGGATAGGAGACTACTGTTCAAAGATAATAGGAATGGCTCTGAGAATGAAGAACTAACACTAAAGGACTAAGGAGGCAGAGGTGGGAGAATTGAAGACTTACTGGTTATTTGTGGTATAATATAGATGGATGTGTTGAAGATTATTTATGATCGCCGATTACCACCATGAAGTCATTTTGTTTTTTTTGTTTTTTCAAAACAAAACAGTTTGTCTTCATTTAAGCTCTTAGGAAGCATGAATAAATATTTAAATCTCCATGTATCTTGTATGTCATGGAGGAAATTGTTAATGGACTCTTAACTAGCTATTAAAGGATCTTTGGAAAAACAAAAACAAATCATGTCTATACAGTCACTTCTTAATTATAACGCTAAAATCTTAACCAACAACCTTTAATATCCACATGAGCCCCAGTAAATTTTAAACTAAGAGTTGAGATTTATAGGACATCTAGAAAAAAGGGACAAAATTATGATATGTACATTATAAAGCCCATTGTCTACATTGATTAAATTTTTTAAAATATATTTTTATTGATTTCAGAGAGGAAAGGAGAGGGAGAGATAGAAACAATAATGAGAAAGAATCATTGATTGGCCTCCTGCACAACCCCTACTGGGGATTGAGCCCACAAACTAGGCATGAGCCCTGACAGGGAATCAAACCCTGACCTCCTGGTTCATAGGTAAATGCTCAACCACTGAGCCACTGCGGCCAGGCAACACTGATTAAATTTAACAAGGTAGTGTTTTCTTTCTTCCAAGTGTCCACAACAACACTACTTTCTTCCCTCACTTACTAATACATGTTTTTCCTTCCTGATGGCTTTAACTGCTATTGGGGGAAATTTTTCATTCTGCTGGTGGCATGTTTTTATGAAGAAATGTTCTTACAGATTAATATTCTCTGACTTCTGTCATTTGCCAGGGTCCCCTCAGTCCTTCCCACGAGGAACAAATGCTTTCTTTGTGGGTGTCATTTCACAATTCTTAGTGACTTCTTTAAACATTTTTAAATGCTTTTGTAAGGGACTAAGCATGGGAAGAAAAATAGGATTCTTATCCCAACTTGTATAAATAAATTCACACTTGAAAGAGAATGCTAAGCTTCTAGATTTCTAAATAGGCCTTTGAAAGCCACTCTTTCACTTACCACCATGAAGTACAGAACACAGTCAGCAGAACAGAGGGTCTCAAAGACAAATGTTATTCTTCCCAATTCAGAACCCATGGCTCCAGTCATAGATGTTGGTGGTCTATTTGACATTAAAATTACAATATTATAGTGCATTCTAAATACAATCTGGAACAAAATTATCACTTTTTACATTAAGCTGAAAGCCATGCTCTCCTCATCCCCTAATCTACTGCTCCCTACAGCCCAACTCTTTCCTCACTCAATCTCTGCTTGGCCATACCCTTTGTTATAAATGGAGTCTCCACAACCATGTTACTGTGCTTGAATTTCCTGGTATACAGGCTACCACCCATCCTAAAGCAAGCAAAAGACACCTACGGGAAATTTCAACATGGAAGATTAAAGCAAAATGAGATTTTAAAATGTGTGACATGCTAATAGAGAAAAATAAACATATAAACTATAAGATACTACTGCATATAACCTGGACTAAGATATCCTCATTAAGCATCCAAAAAATCATGATTATTGTAACATTTGGATAAAATATTGTTTAAACCTTTCAGCTTCATCTAATACACAATTATAGTGATAGTTTCTCAATCACTGATTCTATAGATATTCTTAAACATATTACCCTACTTGCTATTTACTAAGGATATCACAGTGTTAATATATTTTATAAAGGCAGTCCTACTCCATCTATTTCTAGAGGGAAACAGGCATGAGGGTTCTTACAGAAGGAAATAGAATGGGTTTTCCTTACTTAAATCCTGGGATATGCAAGTTTAAGATCAGGTAATCATTATCAGAACCTCCAGCCCCACTCTGGATATGATCTCCAGCCACCTCCCAACCTGGAAATGACAAAGATCATCTTTATTAGTAAAAAATCCATTATTGATTTCTAACAATTTTTAAATGAAGTTACAAAAAGTCCAGTAGTGTTTCAAAGTTAGAAATACTTCAAAAGAATTCCCTATTTTTAAATTGAAGTTGCAAATTACACATAGAGGTAGACTCCTACCTACCAATAAAGACATTCCTTATGATTCCTCAGAAATAATCAAGTAATGCATATTTTTGCATAAAAGTTATTTAATGAGAAAACTATTTCTCAGTGAGGCATGACTATCTTTTTTTTAAAACTAAAACAGATGGTCTTCATTCATTCTAATACAATAAGATAGAAAATCCTAGTCTCCAGGTAACCAATGAGAAATAGAAACCTCAAATTACTTAATGAAGAAGATCTGAAGTCTGAAGTTATTTTTTATAGTTTTCTATATTGTTGTTCCCTAATTTAACTCTTGTTCTACGTTCATTCACTTATCCACTCATTCGATTGGCACTCACTGTGTGCTAAGAACCATGATATGCACTAGGGATAGAAAGACAAGACTAGGTTCTACCTCACTGAAGATTCAGAAGAATATGAGAGAGACACACACACACTACAATTGTCAACAATATGGGAGATACAAATGTACATAGAAGGTGATGGGGGGAGAGGGGAATCTGTCCTCTGCACAGAAACAACCAACATACCATAGGCACAACTAAGTGCTATGCTCTCTAAGAACTTAAAATGTAAGGACATTCAGCAACCATCCTATAGAACTCTGTCATGTTTTCAAGTTTTCAGTAAGTGGGGTTCATCGGTATTTTGTAATCAGGGTCACAGACTTCATAGGCAAAAAGAGATAGAGATGATTTAACAACCTCTCACCACGGCTCAGTGCTGAGCCAGAACAAACTAATCCAGGCAGAAATGCTGCCACACTACCCTTCAAAATGGCAAATGCCATAGACTTCATTACTTCCCTTGGTAATCTACTCTGGTATTTATAACCATAACTGGTCCTCCTCAACATCTACCTCTACACTGACCCCAGTGCAAAATAGCTTATATTCCTTTGGAAAGTCATCCGGCTGTAACACCACAGTTACTATTTTTATGTGAGGGCCCAAAGATGGGCAAGCAGCCAAATAAGATTGAAGTTTCTCGTACCCACAGGTAGTATGTTTGTAAAGAGCTGAAACTGAACGTCTTTGCTGCCAAAATACATCCAAGAGGCTGACTCTGAACTCACCATTCATCCCATCACACTTTGAATTCCCAACATTAAAACAGGAGGTTTTCATGTTGCCGGGAAGGACGTTCCACCATTTGTATTCAAAGCCAAGGGCAGGCTCTGTTCCCGCTGGACACGGTCTACATTCTGCAGGAGACAAGTGGGGCAAACAGTGACTGTTAAACTGCATCTTGACAACTTCGTCTCCCTTTGTTCCAAGCACTGCTGAATTTTAATTAGCAGAGAGGGAAGTGGGAAGGAGAGATCCTGAGCCACCAATTCCCTGAAGAATTAATAAGTTTTTCAAAAACAATCTGGAAAGAAAAATAATTCTGAATACATTATACACATATATACTTGACTTACATGAAAAGGGAAAAATATAAAATCTTTTAAAGTGATTTCCCCCTCATTTCTGGGAGTAACTGCCACGACTGAATTATCCCCTACAAGAAGAGTAAGTCTGAAACACGTTCTCTTACGTGTGATTTTAGAATCAGTACTCTTCACCTCATGAATAAGTAAACATTTCACACTACCTATTGGTTATTAAATGAAGGGAAAAATATAAAATCTTTTAAAGTGATTTCCCCCTTCATTTCTGGGAGTAACTGCCACGACTGAATTATCTCCTACAAGAAGAGTAAGTCTGAAACACATTCTCTTACGTGTGATTTTAGAATCAGTACCCTTCACCTCATGAATAAGTAAACATTTCACACTTCCTATTGGTTATTAAATGGAACAGCATATCATGCAATTTAATTATGGATTGATTACTTGAAGTTCAAAACATTAAACTTCAAAATGTTAAATGTTAAAAAAATACTAGGAGTTGAGGGGTTTGGAAAGAGTTAAGGTTTATGAATAAGCCTGATTTAAATTAACATCTGCTCTATTGAAATGGAAGGGTCTTTTCTAACCATTTTTTATTTATTTACCCAAGACACTTTGCATTATCACATCAGTAAGAGAAGGGGTAGGGAGAGAAAATGTTCACTGAGCAAACACTTCTAGTACCAAAGTATTGCAGGAGACATTTTATATAACCTGCTCAGTAATGATGAGCTAGATATTATTACCCACAATTTTTAGATGAGAACACTGAAGTTCAAAAGGTTTAAATAACTTGGATAGATAACACTATTGTTAGCCTGCCGGATATGGACTCAAACCCAAGACAATTTGACTCTTTTTTTTTTCCCCTGTAGAATCTGTTAAAATGGTTCTCCTGCAATAAAGGAAATCCCAACTTAAAATGCCTTCAACAATAAGGACATTTATCTCTCAGACCAGAAAGTACAGCAGTTGGGGGTTGGCTAATATAAGGGCTCAATGACATCATCAGGGCCCCAGGTTCTTTCCACTTCTCTATTTACAGAAATTTTCAACTGGTGTGCTGCAAGGATACAATTTGACTCTTAAGTCCTTTTCATGTTATTTCTCAAAGGCTCAGGATATTAAGTATGCTGCATGGCTATATTCCAGTAAGAAATCTGCAATTAAAATGCACTGTAATCCCTGTCTACCAAAATTAAAATAAATTCTCTAACCACCTTCGACATTATTTGGTAAGTACTAAAATTTTCCCAACTACACACTTTGAAACAATTTACTTAGGGAATATAATATGCTATATGATTAAAATGAGCAAGTTTTTATATAATTGCACAAAATGTGACTTATTATTCCAATATAAAGCTGAATTAGAAGACATTATATTTTATGCTTGCATCAATATCTGTGTACACATACTCTGCAAATGAAGCGCTTATTCTTAATCGTTTAATATGGTGGAACTTCTTATCACTACCCAAAGGCAGAGTCATCCCATAAGAGTGTCTTACACAAAATGCCATTAAAAAGCAATCCTTACGATATGTTAAATAAACCACTGCAGTCTCATGATACCATTATCATGTTTCTCAACTCTACTTCAGTCTCTGAAAAAAAATGTATGTTTTAAAGAATGATTTCATAAGAACAATTAGAACAAAGTTACAGGAGTCCAACAAGATTAGTATGCTAAAGGTCCGAGTATTGGACTAACTGATATCCTACCTTTTGTTCCATCTGAAAACATCCCAGGAGGGCAGGGATGGCAAGAAGATGATCCATTGTTATAAAATCCAGGGTTGCAAGGTGGACAATCCTTCTTCTCTCCAGAAGGGGGCAACCTAATAGCATCTGTGAGATCTTCCCGGCAGATTTTGGGCTCTATCCACTTGTACATTATCTGTGTCTGCAAAAAAAAAGGCTTGTAAGTCATTTAACATCCTTTATTTGCTTTAAACTTCCAATAGCACAAATGTTAAACGGACAGCCTAGAAAAATTCCAAATAGTGATAGACTAGAAGGGCCAAATAAAGACAATCTAAAACATTAGTAAGAAAATGAGACTCCCCCAAAATAAATAAAACTTTAGTGACAAACGACCATTATTTCCAAGTATTTTTGCCCTAAACTAAAGGTGGCTATACTTCAGACAGATCATGTTCCTCATCATGAAATTCCTCTTTAAAATACAGATATGGTGATTATGGCCCTTACTCTTCTATCCACTCACTTTATTTACTCCTTAACCAACATAAGTTTCTATGCAGAGACTCTCTTTTTCACTTTGAGACCTGCACTATTCTCTCCCTTTCCCTCAACCACAGTACCCACCACCAACCATTCCACATAGTGATTAAAAAAATTATTTTTAAAGAAGAATATGTCTAGCTTCACATTTTCATCCTATTATTTCATAAATATTGGTAGTTACTCTCTGGATCTTTTCCAGTAATGTGATATTAGACTCCAAGACCTATAGCTAAGATATTTTCTCCTAAGAGTTTTAGGCCCTCTGGCATGTGCGCTGAACATCAGGATTAAGACAGCCTCCAGGCTTCCAGTCAAGGTGGTAGTATAAATAAACACAGTACTGGCATCCTCCTAGGGCTACATCAAAATTACAACTAAACTACGGAACTACCATTATTCAGAACCACCTGAAATCTAGCTGAACAGACCCCTGTAACTACCCTTCTTTCTTCTCTCTTTCTCTCAAATCAATCAATATATAAAATTTTAAAAAACGATAAAGACAGCCTCTAATTTCAGAGAGGGAAGTACTTTAAACCTTATCCTTTTCATTCTTCCTTGCACATTCATACACCCCCACACAAAACGAAATAAAACAAAATTAGCTATGACTCAGTCAAACCCAGAACACTGTAATTATAAAATTATTCTCTTTTGAAACCAAACCATTAAATGGGTTTGCCATTTCAAAAGCAAAATTGGTATTATCAGTGGGGGGAAAGGTATTCTAAATGCAAAGAGAAAAATAAGTAAATTTTTCATAGCTAAATATGGCTTTTTTAAAAAGAAATTAATAGCTTCCTTCATTAGACATATAATCTGCTTAACATATCTTTCTCTTTAAAAACAATTTCTGTAATAATAAGCCTAATATTGAAGCTGGAGGACCAAAATTAAAGGCAATTCTCTATAGCCATTTTCAGTTAATAGAAAATCATATATATTAAACCCTTTAGGCCACTCAATTTTATCTCAAGTATTCTCTTATGGAAGAGTAAACTATCTTGTCTGAAGAAGGATGCTTGAGAAAACACTTTAAAAGTTAGATAAATGTCTCAACAGAATTATAAATAACTTTTTTTTCATTTTACAACTCTCTTTTTCCACGTTCGTTTTATGCCTACATCATGAAACAGTCTAACCAGCCACTTCACCCATCTGCCTCTCTCTTACCATCTGTAAAATGATGGTCGTTCCTGCTGGAGCTTCCTAAATAGCTGAAAAAATAAATTAGATCCTGTATCCAAAAGGGCTTCCCAACTCCCCCGAGAAAGGCAATATAAAATTCCAAGAATGTAAGCAAAAATATCATCATATTGGGGAGATCATCTTTTTAAAATTCTCGCTTAACAAGTACAGAAAACATTTTAATCTTTGCCAATTCAAAAATTTGCTGATTTATTTTTGACATTAATTAAAATTGTAATGCATTGTGTGTGAGTTACTGCAGTGTTGGGAATAGTTGGTTCCCACATGGGAGTGGGCAGAACTCTGAGGCTGCGCACTGAGGACTGACCATGGAGGCCCACCATGTAATCTTCCCCCCTCCCCCCACTTTGGGAGGTCAGTATTATTATTATCCTTAAGTTTATTGCTCCAAAGTTATACATAGCTAGTAAATGGTAAAGTAACATGAGTCAAGGAGAATGCATTTGGAAAGCGTAAAAATAATAAAATATGCAAATATATTTTCAAGAGGTTAGCTAACCACATGCTCTGCAATCCAAGCACAATTGATGCTTAAAAATCAGAAAATGTGCACCACCTTCAAACATGGAAACATTTAGAAGTCAGATTTTAAATTCTCTGCAGTAAAAGTTTTGTTCTCAACGCCTTGCTTCACATGGCAGACTGATTCTGTTCCTCTCTTGTAAAAGTTTTGTTCTCAACGCCTTGCTTCACATGGCAACTGATTCTGTTCCTCTCTAACGGGGACAGATGCTTTCAAGTCTGGCTGACGGGAAAAGCTAATAAGCAATATTAATGATTTGTAGCACCAGATGGCTCACAGTGAAGGTGAAAAACCAACAATCAATTCATTCTTTGGCAACTTGAGATAAAATTATGAAATGTTTTATGAAACCAAAACCTTAATAGAGCAAAACTTACCAGATTGCTATTAAGATTACAGAAGAACTATAGTTTCCAAGTGTATTTCTATTAAGTATGAATAAAACACAGTTTATTGATACACACAATACACATGGAGGTATCAATTGGAAGCTGGTTCTTACATTGAAATAAAATTCAAGACAGGGAGGACTAAACTTTAGATGAATTTTGAGACCGAATTTGTCCATGACTTTCCTCCTTCAAACGTCCCTGCACAAATGCACCAAGGCTTTGTAGACTGGCTGAATTCATCAGAGATTAATTACATGTGCTTTTAAAGAATCTACCAACGACCACTCCAACCTGACAGCCTTGGGCTTCATCATGTTACAGCTCAGATGTTCCCAACTAGGCTATTGCTTGCCTGTCTGCCTCTCCCAAACCTTGATCCTTTCTGGTTGTAACCCACCGGGCACTCATCATTGGTCTCTTGCAGTCACCTGCACCATTCTGCCTTGCTTTGCCTGCTCCTGCCTTCAAAGCCATGCTCAATATCCACATGGGCTCTGAGCACTTCCTCAATGCACCCATCTACATATCGGCACTCACTTGGATTCCTTTTCTATGAAGCCTTTGCTGTTATCTCTTTCCCCTTGTGGTTACCTACTCAGTCCTCTTCTTCCTTTATGTTAAGACACCATGGGGTTTGACATTGTACTGGAAATTCTAGCCAAGGTTGTAGGCAAGAAAATTTTCTACAATTAGATTGGGGTGAATATACTAAAAACAATGAATTGACACTTCAAGGATATATTATATGGTGTGAGAATTACATCTCAATAAAACTGTTTTTTAAAGATTTTAAAGAAGATTATAATAACATTTTTATTTTAAACAAATGCAGAAATCCCTAATCACTGAGAAAGGTCGTGTTGTTTTCCCATCATCCTAAGAGACAAATGTGTTTGACTTGTTTAGATCATATAGGAAGAAAGGCAGATCTAAAGCCATATCCTTTATACGCTAATTTTAATGTCTCCTATATCTTACTCCTGCTATATAATTCAGAAGTACTGTTATAGACCTTAAGCATTTGGAATACTTTATAATATTGAAGTTTGTTAAAGGTAAGGAAAAGTGCTAGATAATCTGATACCAAAACACTAGCAAACCCTTTATGGTCCATCAAGACGGGGGGGTGTGGTCTAATCTTAAGCATTAAAAGTAAACTACTTAAAAAGAACTTAAGACCTAAGGGTAAGTACAATAACCATATACGTATAAAATTATAGATTGGGACCTCAGATTAAGAAAATAAAGCAATACTGGCATCTATGTGGATTTTCCAAATTAGGTCAAGATATTAACTGTCATGATTTTGAAGATGCAAACATACAGAAAGTATGTTGCATCATACTCACTTTAATCTCAACTTCTCCTACTGAATAGGCTAGTGTAGGCTGACACGTTTTAATTAAGAGAACGGCAGGTCAGCTGCCGAGTTCATGTGTGCATTTTTCCTCTGGCTCAGTGTTGTTTATATGGTAATTACTTTGCATTTTCTAAATGCAATTACACAGCAATCTGCCATGACTAAATTAGCCAATGGCTGCACGGCTTTTTATTGACAAAACCTACTGAGAAACCAAATAATTAAAGAGAAGTTACAGGATACAACAGGTCCCCAAGTAAAGTCGTTTCATTCAATATCCTTTGTGGTTTCATTATAACATTGTTGACTTTTGTTTATATCAATTAGCCTAGAATAAAATTGGTTCACTTCAAGTCTCAAAACCTATCAATAATGTTAAAGTGAGGACTTACTGGATTTCCATCCTGTGAGTCACAGGACACATTTTAAGGCTGTGCTACCCCTGAAAGTATTACTTTTTAAAACATATGACTGTTAAAAAATAGCAGGGATTTATTGGGCACTCAGTATGTGCCAGGCACTGTGCTAGGAACCTTCCATTGAATAGCTCATATTCTCATAGCAGCCTCAGGAAATAGGTACAGAGATTATCCCTATTTTACTAATGAAAACATGAAACTTGGCACCGCCCCAATAACTTGCCCACAGCACTAATTAGTAGATTGGAAAATCAAAGCCAGGAAGGCAGGCTTCAGAAGATAAATTATTAAATTTCCTCTGAACTACTTTAGATACATGTGTTATAAATCAGCTCATTCAACTCTCTCATCAACAAATAAAAGTCTGCTAAAATTGGGAAGATGGCTGAACAAACATGAAATGGAGTGCACTGAACACTGCCAATACCTTTCCATCTTCATCACATGGAGTGTGGATCTGAAAATAGTCTTTTGTGGTACAGGGAGGGCGCTCCATACACTCGCCAGATCCTTCTTCTGCAACAACAACAACAACAAATGCATTTCAGAAATGAGTCCTTTATGACTCTAAGAAAGGGCAAAAAACAAAATAAACAAACAAAAGAGAAATAACTAAAAAGTAAAAATAACCTCACCAGAGGAATTTAGGTACAACTAGCTAGGCCTAAAGAAGATAAGGGCTTACATTTTTATTTTCACTAGAGCAATAAGTGTTTCCATGATACACCTGGGACATATCACAGTTTTTCCAAGAAGACATTAGACTTATTCTATTATCATTAAAATTGTAAATTTGGAACAAGTGAAAAGTTTCTAAATATATCTCTATGTCCACAAATCATCTAAAAGTACAGCATGAATTCAGATTAGTATAAACACATCCCAAGCAGTTACCTGTGAAGTATGAAATAGTAAAAAATTACAGACAAAAGGAAAAGTCATGAAGAAAGGGGTAAAAGTAATTTTTATCCACTCAATATTGATTCACTTCAGCACTTTGGTGTCTAGCCCATTGTTCCTGTCCCACTTATATGTGACATCTGGCTTAGGACTATACACTCAACAAATGTACATTTAAAAAGAAAAGAACATAGAGTATAAATTGGCAAAGATTAGACCCACCTGAAAACTGGGAGTCCTCTGCACACCTTATGCATTCTTTGGCTCCTTTCTCAGAATAGGTGTTTCTGGGACACACTTGGCAGTTGAACGAACCTGGTTTATTGCTGAAGGTGCCCGGCTTGCATGGAAAGCATTCTGATGTGTATGCCACTCCTGTGGGATAGTAACACACAGAGCATGGAGGAACCCAACAGAAGTGAGCAAATCAGCACCTTCTTTCAGCTTCTACCAGAAATGAGAGAGCATTATTGGCACTGAGCTCAGCCCAAATCCTTTCTCTCATTCATTCAACCCCAAGAAGTGTTTGCTGCATGCAGGTAACTGGGATAAATATTGAATAAAACACAGTAAGTAGAGCAAACACTGAAGCAAGAGATTGGCATTTGTTAGAGGTATAGTAAATGTATAAACTCAGTTGTCAAAAGACAACTCCATGAACCCAGAGTGGGATAAACTCTAAGGTCCCTTCCAAGTCTACAAGCTACCATTCTCTGATCTCTGTGGCTACCTGTTTGTTCCCTTTCTATGCTGCTCACTAAGTCACTGGCTTGACTTAACAGACCCTAGGAAGGGCTTGACTTTTCTTCTGGTTTGTAATTTCAGCCTTTGCCAGCAGATGTCCCTAAGACTAATAAGTTAGCATCACAGGAACAAGTACACTTTAAAAATATTAAAACACAAGCCAAACTTTCATAAAGGAGAATCACTGCTTTAATTATAAGTAGCCCTGAGACTGAATAATTTCAGGGTTTACTGGCCACTTTCCTGGGCCACAAAGGCCCAGCTGATTCAAAAGAAGCACAAGAACCAGGCCACAATGAGCACTATCTATAAACTAGGAGGTCACAGTTTAATTACAGGTCAGGGCACATGCCCAGGTTGCAGGCTCAATCCCCACTGGAGGAGGGGGGTGCGGGTGGAGGGGGGGCATGCAGGAGGCAGCCAAATCAACGATTCTCTCTCATCATTGATGTTTCTATCTTTCTCTCCCTCTTCCTTCCTCTCTGAAATATATATATGTATATATATATTAAAGAAGCAGCACAAGAGAAGATTTGGGAGATAGTCAGGCCAAGATATTTATTTTATTGTTATTTTTTTGGATGCAACAGTGACCTGAGTAAGCTCAATGACTGGCACTATAGACATTACTCAAATGAATAATAGGCTCTTATTAACAAACACATTTTTCTTTTATTTAAAGACACCTAAAATTGTCATCATGTGTACTTTTTCACACAGATTAAATAATTCAGTTTAAGGTACAAAAAAAACAAAACAAAAACAAAAAATCAGTCAACTTTCCAGGAATAAAACCAGCACCTCTACACCTGTATGATACTTAACATATTAATTCCTGTCCCATAAACTCTTGGGCCAATCAAACCGACAATTCAATCAATATTTAACTCAATATAAAATGTGATAGGTGACTACTAAAACAGATTGCTGCAAAATACCTTCAATTGTGATATTTTTTACCAACACGGGCTTGACTGCCTTAGAACCCATAAGGATGCCTGTAGTTCTCCAGTACAGTATGTTTGGGCCAGACTTGAGCATTACCTGTAAAGCAAAACACAAGACACTCAGGTTAGCTAAGCCATGCTACATCCAACCATGCCTGAAAGCTAATCTCACATACATTTTTCTTTGAATTATAGTGAAACACCATTAATTTGGAATCCATAAATTTAAGTGTACTGCTAATTCAGACCTAAGCTCTGCTGAAGTTCAAATTTTCTAAAAAAAAAATACTTTGCCAATCCAAAAAAATATAGTAATAAAGAAAGAAAATTCCTCAAGTCTAAAGAAAAAGATAAAATTATTTTCGAAGCATTTGCATGAAGTTTTGGTTTATATTTAAGAGACTCATTTTAGAGAGTGAAAGGCACTCAGATCAATTATATATTTATTGGATGCCATTATTCATAAGCAGACTTTGAGTTCTGAGAACAAAAAGCAACAGACTGAGTTGGATTCTTTTTTAATTTATTTAATAAGCAATACTGCAACAGCAACAAGAGAAAATAGGACTGTTCTTATAAAAGAACCTGATTTAATTCTATGATTTTAGAACTTAAATGTTACTATGTCTAATATCGGCTTTCTTTGCCACTGGGATATTTTTCTAATTATAAATCAAACTAACTTTCTGAGAAATGTCATGCTAATTCAGACAAGCAAACTAATTTTAAGGGTCCCTTGCTTTCTCATTTGCCACCCTTATTCTTCTATGTAGACTCTGGCCAAATCCAAACTATAAACTTAAAACATATCCAACCATTTCACCTTGCCAAGGATTCAGAGAAGTAGTACATTAAGTACTTTCGTCTTGCATGAAGTCTTCATAAGTGAAGAAAGCGTATTTGTTGCCAAGGGTTATTTGTGCCTTCAAAGCCCAGCCGAGAGAAGGCTTAGGCAAATAGATCTTAAGTGGTATTAACGTCACTTCCAGGCATACAGCTCAAAAAATACTCGGAAAAGTAGCTGGAGTCCCTGGATGGTCACTTACTGAAACAGAGCTCCGTCCGCATTTTGGGCACCCATGTATCTTTTCATTTATCCCTGCAAGAGTGGTTTTATTTCTTTTTTTCTTTTTGCTACTTCATTTTATTTTTTATTTTGGGGTTTTTTTTTATTTTATTTTATTGTTCAAAGTATTACTGATAGTAGTACATATGTCTCCTTTCCATCCCCCCCCCCCCCTTTCCCTCCGGCTCATGCCCTCACTCCACACCCCCCCCCAGTGTCTTGTGTCCACTGGTTATGCTTATATTCATGCATACAAGTCCTTCGGTTTTATTTCTTACATGAAAAAAAAAGACCAAATTCAAAGAGATTAAGCCAGTTGCCTAAAGAAACACAGCTACTATAAGGCAGAGTTTGATTTTAAATGCATGTGTCATTCCAAAGGCACAGTGCCTCAAATCATAGCAGATGCATGGACTGTGTTACCTGACATTTGCCTTCAAGCATTTACTAATACAGGTATAGTGTGGAGAATTAGGCAGTTACTTTATTTCAATGGGAAGGCATTTTTCAAAGGGCAAAAAATTTTGACCCATCAGTGGCAAATAGACAGGAGACGGTTTAGATTCCAAACACAGATGAATTTTGTGGTAATCAGAGCTACCCAACAATAGGGTCAGCACATTTCCCAACAAAGCAAGCTTGAAAAATCACTTATGGGGGGTGCAAGTGGGGCAGGGGACGACTGCAGAGAAAGCTGGGTAAAAGGAACTCAAGGATCCTTCCAATGCAAGAGCCACTGATTCTCTCCCATGTGACAGGCACATCTGTAAACGTAGATACTCAGAGGTTTTGTATATTGGTTAGATCAGCCTTATTTCTTGTTATTGCCCCCTTTGAAAGGAGGAAAGTTGAAGTATGATGGGAAAGAGAAAGGAAAGAGCCTAAGGAAAAAGGGAAAGGTAGAGAAAAATACCTAGAAAGAGACTGAGTCCATGAAACTTGGTCTCTAACTGGAAATTTCCTAAATTCATGAACAATTTTGAAGTTTTTTTTTTCCTTAAAAATAAACTTTTAGAAAAGGTTGGAAGAGGAAGGAGAAGAATGGGGTTGGTGATAGAGGAGAGGAACAAAGAGAGACTTACAGAATGCGAGCCCCACTCCCCACTGTCCGTGAGCTTGACCCACTTGTCCGCCGTGGTGTCCATCTCCTGGCACTGATCGTTCTGAATCTGTGGAACAAACACAATGGTCCCAGTATATCTTCTTGAATAATGGCTTTAATTAAATGTGCTACTCAGCATAGGACAGGCTGCAATAACTTCTTTTAATACATACATTCAACAATGCCCATGAGTCATTTTCAACAAGTCAACACATCAAGACCTCTGAAACCGAAGTGCCAACTGCTGCGCATGAGTGGTTGTAGACAAACCATTGTCATTATTTTAACAGAAAGGCTATCTCACTGAGAAGGAAGGAGGGGAGTGGAGAAGAGAAAGAAGGAAAGAGCAGTTCATACTGAAAATTCACATGAAGAGAAAAAGTAACTACAAAAATCTTGCCAAATTGTTTTAAAAGCTTGCATTCGCCATGCAGGCCCAATGGTATAAAAATAAAGTTTACTTTTTAAATAATATTTGGGGAAGTAAAATCTTAAATTAATAAATAAATTAGGTCTGCTTTGTTTTCAGTTCCCCAGGACTTAATCCAAATGTATAGGTTAAGTGGCCACAGTCAACGTCTCAAAATTTTTATTTGGGGGCAAATGTTAATCATTTGCCATACTGATTCAAAGGACTACACAATTAATATCTTTAGCACCAAACACTTTGTGCTTCCCGGAAAATTCTTCCAAAGTGCCTAGGGTTTGGACACTACTTTTCCAGATCTATGAAGTTAGGTGTTTTCAGTTCCCCAGGACTTAATCCAAATGTATAGGCTAAGTGGCCACAGTCAAAATCCCAAATTTTTATTTGGGGGTAAATGTTAATCATTTGCCATATTGATTCAAAGGACTACACATTTAATATCTTTAGCACCAAACACTTTGTGCTTTCCAAAAAATTCTTCCAAAATGCCTAGGGTTTAGGACACTACTTTTCCAGATCTATGAAGAAGATGGAAACATCAAAAGTTAGGCCATCGTTACAGTATTGCACAATAGTCATCAATAGAGTAGGGTTAAAGTAGGTTCTCATCACTTATTCTACTTCCACCCAAATGGCTCTTTTTTTTCTAAATCATTTTTGCCACTTCATACATCCTCTGGACCAGAATATGTTTTCCATCATGAAATTTCCTAAAGACTTACTAACTAGAAAAATAGGTCCTTTTGCCATCCAAATACCAGAGAATTTCCACTACTGAGGATATTGGCTTCAATTGAATTCAAGTATCCTATTTATATTATAAGCATAAAGGCCATTTTAATGTAAGTGTTAAGCCATTCTAGAACAGATAAGAACCCTGAATATACCTTTGGTGGTCAGTGTTTGGATAAGCTGACAGCTTTTTTTCAGCCAAAATCAGACATCATGTGTCATCATGATATTCTTTCTACTGGCATTCTAGGCACCTGAGCTCTGTTATTCATTCTAACAGTAACTAGCAACGGTATAACCTCGGTCCAATCCATTATTCTTTCTAGGTTTCAGTCTCATCATTTAAAAGGGGGGCAGGGCTGACTGAAAGTCTCATACAGTCCCCAAATTAAATATTGTATTGGTTCAAATTATGTAAGGTCCACGGGTACAACTGCATCTTTCAGTCCTCACACATTTCCTTTCCACTAGCCCTTAGCAGGATGACCTGAGTCAATAAATCACAACCTAGGAGGCGGAAGCATCAATGGAAGGAGGAACATGAACTTGCCATCCCTCTTCAGTCTGTAACCAGAAGAACAAAGGCTTCTTGAAAGGAAGTAACGAAACTTCACGCCTCTGGAGGACCTTTACTGACAATCCTCAAAGCACTTGCTGGACAATATAAAACTAAGTGCTTATTCGAACAATTATACAATTACCTTGCTTCTTAACTTCAGTTTAGTTTTAGTGATATTGCAAAATTGTCCCATAAAATAGGTAATTATTCACCCTAAGGAGTGTTTTATAAACAAAATGCAGCTTAAAAAGCAAATCTGAATGTTGCTTAATATCTTAAACTCATCAAAGGATATTAGAGCTAGGAGGGCTCCTTAAAAGGTCCATCACATAATCCACTTCACAAAAGGGAATGCTGAGGGTTGAAAAGTAAACGTAATTGCCCAATAACACACAACTAGCACTTGCAGAGATGGGACTAGAGCCAGAATCTCTTGACTTCAAATCTAAGGTTCATACTTTAATCAAAAACATCTCTTCCTACCAACTTCTGATTTAGAAATTTCCGTTATCAAGAGCAATATATATTTGTTTTAGAATTTTTAGTACATTTCCTCCTAAAATCTGTACCACAGAAACATTTAACAAGATAGTTTGCCAGTTACTTGCACACACTTTTTTTAGTATGAGATGTCAATGGGAAAACATTTTCTCAAACATGTGAGTCACTGCCACAACAAATATTCACTAGATTAGCTACAGTTTATATAAAATAGTTAAATAATTTTAGAGGTAACAGCCTATTCTGTTAGACTATTATTTTATCCTGTATATTGTAATGCTATTTAGTCTCTTACCAGAGACATCAGCTATCCCATCCATTAATTTCTTTAGATTGTGTACAACTGACAGAATCAAAATCTACAGCCACCTCTACTTCTGAAATAGTGTCCATGAATACAGTTAAATAATTCAAATATTTGAAATTGCAGGGGGAAAAAAAGTTTTTAAACAAAAATTGAATTTGGTGGAGACATATTTTTAACAAAAAGCATCTGTCGCTACAAAAATAACAATTTTTAAAATGAATCTAGGGGAAAATATTTATCACACAAAGAGTCTACACCAAATGGTCATCTAATGATCATAACCAAAAGTAAAACAAGCTCAATGTTACTCTACAAGGCAAGAGCTCAGAGGTAAAAAAAAAAAAAAAAAAAAACAGTATTTCTATCATAAAATATTATAGAAAAAAGTAAAGTTGTCTTTTAGCATCAAAAGTTTCAGTTAACACACACACAAAAAAAAAACTGAGAAGGCATAAAGTGTAATGGAAACAACAGATTAAGGTAAATATTACACGAATGTCCCATAAAAAGTATATTTCAGAATATAAAAGGCCTTACAAAGAACTCAAAGAAGATGTTGTTGTCGACGTACTGGTACTCAAAGAAGACATTACCCGACTTCTTAAGGTGCACAGCATAGATCAAAGACACGGTGCAGTCATCACGATTTGACTCTATGTAATTTCCACGAGGGACCCAAGAAGAGCTGTGGAAACAAAACCAAGGGGCATCTTACATCCGCATTCAGAAACCTCCTATGTGACTCAGATTCAAAAGTCGTTCCTTCAGCAAGGCACAGCAGAGAAGACCAGAGCTTTTCTGGAATTCAACAGCCAACACCATTACTGGGAAAAGAGTCATTGCTTATGGCACACAATTCCCTAAATCTTGGTAAGATCAATTTGCTATGAAACTGCTATTTTTCATCAAAACTTTGATCACTTAAAGAGACAATCACTAATTCTACTAGTTTGGGGTAGAATTATTCCCTCAAACAACATCTGAAATTTTATTTATTAACAAATACACATGGCAGGAGGTGAGAAGATTCCTTGATATGAGAGAAGAAATAGTCCTAGAAAAAGCCCATTTAAAATGAATCTAAATAAAATAGAGATTGCAGTTTCATAGTATATAATGAGGTAAAAGTCTGGAATTTTTATCTAAAAAAAAAATAAAAACTTAAGAAAATATACTGGTAAACAGAATTTGGGTTGTCAATCTAACCATAAGTTAATTCTTAGAATCAATGTGTCGTGTGTCAAGTTTTGGGGCAAAAAAACAATTCCAACTGAACTGTACAACAGATAACACAACTTAACATTCTTCTCTTCAGGTTTAACTTTTTATTTAGATAAGAGTGAGATTTTTAAATTCTTTTCTTTTTTCTAACAGAAATAAATTCTGAACAAAAGACTGAGACTTCCACATCCCAACATGACTAACTGGTACTGGATCTGCCCTTTCTCTTTAACCATCTATTAAACTAAACAGAATGTAGGAGCCATTTCGAGCCTTAACAATAGGCAGTGCAGGACTGGGATGCCTGAGAGCAGCAAAACACATGCGGTAAAGCCCAAATTGACCTTGGCCTCATTCCTTAGGACACTTCCCAAATGATGACACCAGGAGGTGGCACCCAAGCAAAGCATGGTGGTCTCACTGAGCTGAGGAGCAGAGACAAGTGCTTGGGGGCAGCTGAAAAAGCTGGAATTTATACGCCTGAGAATCACAGAAAATAGGGGCTCTAGTAACCCATATGGAGTTTCTCTGTAAGTCCTGAGCTTGGGGCTCGCAGCCAATGCAAAGCTGAGACATAATCAGAGAGGTCACTTTAATGGAAGTCACTGGAGCTGCAAACCAGCCAGGAAGGAAGAAACTTGATAAACTTATTGGACATCCACTTAAGATTCCAGAATTTGCTACATCTTATAGAGGCCATGCCCTACAGCAGGTGTCAGCAAACTGTTTCATAAAGGGCCAGAGAATAAATATTTGTGGCTTGTGGACAATTTGGCCTCTCTGGCAATACTTAATTAACTCTGCCACTGTAGCTCCAAAGCAGCTAGAGACAATGCATAAGCAAATGAGTGCCTCTGTGTTCCAATACAACCTTATCTGCAAAAACAGAGGGAGGGCTCACCGCTGTACTTTGTAACTCCTACCCTAGAGCAAAGGCCATGACCTAGAACCAATGCATAAGCAAATGAGTGCCTCTGTGTTCCAATACGACCTTATCTGCAAAAACAGAGGGAGGGCTCACCGGCTGTACTTTGCTAACTCCTGTCCTAGAGCAAAGGCCATGACCTAGAATTAAGTGTGAAATAAATACAGAGCCATCAAAAAAATAAAATAAAATCAGACCTAATGAGGAAATATTATAGGCTGAGAAAATAATACTAGATAAACATCCAGATCTATATAAAAATGAGGGAAGGTAGGAGGGGAAGCGAGGGAGCATATCTTTTAGCATAGCTAAATAAGTCCCAGCATCTTTAGCTCAAGGTAAAATGTGTGAGTTTCTGAAAACTGGGAAGCGAGGGAGCATATCTTTTAGCATAGCTAAATACGTCCCAGCATCTTTAGCTCATGGTGTGAGTTTCTGAAAACCCACTCTTGTCAGAAGTTAGTCAGAGGCCTAATGTTTAATAACATGGCCATGTGAAAAGAAATGTCACATAGTCAATACAAGGGAATGGAAGTGGGTACAGACCACAGATAAACATTTTGGTGTTGTTGTTTTTTTTATCAAAACAATTTCAAAGTCCTCCAGTGGTGTCACAGGCAAAGCTAATAATTTCCTATAAGAGGCAGAAATTAAGCAAATGAGCTTTCCACTTCACATATTTAACCCACTCTCTATTAGAAAATAATCAAGTGCCTAAATGAAGGCTACACATTCTTTCTTTCAGAGAAATAGAAAAAAATCTGAAATTATTTATTAAAAATTAGAGAAGCATTTTTAGAAATACACTGGCTTGAGTGTACTTATAAATATATTGGAAAATTAATTTGTTTTTCTAATAGTGTTATCACATTTTTAAGTGCCTAAATGAAGGCTACACATTCTTTCTTTCAGAGGAAGAGAAAAAAAATCTGAAATTATCTGTTAAAAATTAGAGAAGCGTTTTTAGAAATACACTGGCTTGAGTGTAGTTATAAATATATTGGAAAATAAATTTGTTTTTCTAATAGCGTTATCACATTTTTGCATATGGTATCTATTCTGTCCTGAGAACAATTATTTTAACTTCATAAAAACTGAGCTACATTATTTGTAATGACTAGCCAAAAAAAATATGTTTATTTGTAATTAGTTTATCTATAATCCCAATCAATACCAAGATTATCCTCAACTTCTTTCTGGAAAAGAGCAACTACATCCTTCTCAATGGTTCAATCTAAATCCTAAGGGTCCTTTGGGTTCTTACTTGTTACAGCCATCAGGCCTGGTGTCAGAAGGGCCAAGTACAGTGTCCATGAAAGTTGCAACGTTGGAAAATCCTGCTGGCAATTCATCCCATTCATCAAATTTGATGCCACTGCCCAAGGAGTAGGTGCCTTCACCACACTTACTGCATACCTGGTTCTTCATCTCTAGATACTCTCCAGAAGCACAGGAGAAAGCTGGAAGACAGAGGACGCATAGCCCATTAGTCACCAGACACCCCCATCAATTCCCTCCCCTTCACACTGTCACCAGAATTGTTTTTTATAAAGTTCTGATCATGGCACACCCTAATTAAAGCTTTCCAAAGTCTCCCTTATCTCTACTGACACTTCACAATCTGGCCCCAACCTGTTTACCAGCCTCAGCCCTTGCCCCACCCTTTTCCAACCATAACAGAATTCACATCATTACAAAAATATTTCATCTTCTTTTTTGCTGCTGTGGTTTTCCTTCTCCAGAGATGCTGACCAACCCATCTACCCTATTTGGAAAATTCCCATTTCTAACTCAAAAACAACCCTGCTCATAACAGACCTCCCCGCTCCCACCAGGCAGTCAGTTTTGCCTCCCTCTGCGCTCTTATCATACTCTTCTCATAATACATCTATTAAAAAGCAATATATAGGGTGTCCCAAAAGAATGTATACACACACACTGTGAATAATTATAAAGGCAGTGTTTATTAAAATTCATTTTCAAAATTGAGCTATTAGCTGTTAAAGTGTGTATACATTTTTTGGGATACCCTGTATATATATATATGGGAGTCCCAAAAAATGTATACATACTTTGAATGATTTTAAAGTCAGTATTTATTAACATACAGTTCTCTCATGTATTATGGAGAGAGAGACACACACACACACAGAGACATTAAACACACAGACACAGAAATAGATATAGATACTAATACCACTTATTAGTTGATGTGAAGCTTTGAGCTTCCAGAAAACAAGGATCATTATTTTTGGGTTCCTAATTGTAGCTATCAAATACTAAGGCCAAACAAAAGGTTGATGGAGTGAATGGGAATCTGACGTAAAGGGGATGTCGAGGGCAGTGCTTCATGTGCAATAGCTAAACAAATATCTCCACTCTGGAACCATGAGCCGTCTTTTTCAATATTCATAACTATAACCTAGTCATTTCCACAACCTACATCTCATTACTGATGTCAAGTTCTCTGCTAATTCTGAGAGCTGTACCCAGAAGTCATGGGCAATGTGACTAATAGTTGACACAGTTACAGAAAAGAAGGTAGTGCTGCTCCTAAGTTATTACTCATTCAACAAATGCAAATCTATGTCCCCTGAGTGTGTGTCTCTGTGCTCAGGGTGGTATTACTGACTCAACTACAGCAAAGGGCTTTTTAATCCTTTAATCGGGATATTGTAGAAACAAGGACAAAATAAAACCTTCAAATTATCCCATAAAGAAAACAAATTTCCCAGCAGAGAGCGAAGCAGCAGAGCCTCACATTTAGGTAGATTCTCCTTTTAGAATACATTTGGAAACTTACCAAAAAAGAAAAACATGTTAATTTTGAAAAAGTGAAGAATGAGAGCTAAAACCCACACTCATCTACCTACTTAACCACTAAATAAATATAATGAGATGAGGAGACCAATTCCAGTTCATGGGGCATGAATGACAAAAGGTTTATAGAAAAAAATACTACACCAGTGAAGGTCAAGGGAAGGAAACTGGTCAGAGTATTTGATGAGGTCACCAATGGGGGCAGAACAACACATCTGTGAAATCAGTTTTCTCAACGTCTAATTTATATGTCCTAACATTGATTCTTATCCTCCTGAACTCTTCCTCTTAGGAAGTGTCAATCACCCTCTACTTCCTGGTGGTCTCTCTGTCCTTGATTCTGCAATTTTCAGGGCTGAGTTCTCTAATCTCCTTATAAAATGCTTGTTTTCAGAGGAGCTCACTCAAGCATAGCTCCCATCAAACACTACACTGATATAAAGCCTGATTTTGAGCTGTTCTCTTAACAATCTCTTTTGTCCTTGCCTTTGACCCACTACTTGTGTGTTGCTGAGCAAATTTAACTTCAACACTCTCCATACCTGGAATGTGATGCATTCATATTCCAAATTAGACCTACCGAGGACAAAGTGTTTCTGTCCTTTTACATATAGAATGAATTTTTACAAATCTCATTAGATCTCTGTGTTTCACCTACAGAAAAGAAACACTGAAGCCAGTCTCTAATTTGATGACACCAAAGATATTCAATCAATAAATATCCCAGTGTTTGGAGCTTTCTTAGAAGTCATGAGAGGATTATAGCTCCTCTCCTCTTGGAAAGAATAAAACACAATTCTATTTTAAATTAAGAATGGCTATAGTTTTAAAAAATCAATATCTTCTAATACATGTTAAATAATGAAAGCATACTATATGTATCAAGCACCCACAATTTTCTAGGCACAGAAATAAAAAAGCTAAACTCCTCATTGTTTATGATGATATAACTACAAATGTGCCCTAAATTATGAATGTTATTCTCTTACTTTTCAGAAACATGTACACAATTAAGAATAAAATTGCCCTGATTAAAAAAAAAAGCTGAAGGATTGTATCACCACTAAACCTATATTATAAGAAATTTTGGAGATTTTTTTTAAGAAAAAAATGTCAAAGATATGAATATGGAAATATTGCAAAGAAAAAAATTATCAATGTCAAAGAAAAATACATTATAAAAGCAGTGGATCAACCTACACTAAAACTAGTACAAAGGTTAAAAGGCAAAAGTAGGGAGATCATGTGTAATTACAATAGTAAATTAAGAGATACACACAAACATACACAAGCAAAAGAAGTAAAAAAATAATGATAAAATATAAACATGGAAGGGTGAGTAAAAATGGTAGTAATTTTTAAGTGGCCATCAATTTAAAATAGACTGCTAAGAACAAAGCTTGATATATATGAAGGACATAGTAACCACAAACCAATGCTCTACAAGAGAGAACAAAAAGAAATCCAAACACAACACTACAGAAAGCCACCAACATACAACAAGAGGAGAGAGCAAGAGAATAAGAAAAAACACAGAACTACAAAAATAATCAGAAAACAATTAATAAAATGCCAATAACTACATACCTATCAATAATTACTTTAAATGTATATGGATTAAAGGCCCTAATCAAAAGACAAAAGATAAAGAAGATGTGGTATATATATACTGGGCTTCACGGTTAAATGGAATATGACTCAGCCATTAAAAGCATGAAATCATACAATTTATGACAATATAAATGGACCTAAAGGGTGTTATGCTAAGTGAAATAAGTCAGACAGAGAATGACAAATACCATATGATTTTACTTATATGTGGAATATAAAATAAATAAACAAACATACAAAACAGAAACAAACTCATAGACACAGAGAACAAAATGATGGTTATGAGATGAGAGGGGGGTTGGGGGTCTGGATGAAAATGTGAAGGGTTTAAGAAGTACAAATTGACAGGTACAAAATAGTCACAGGGACATAAAGTACAGCTTAGGGAATACAGTCAATAATAAGATAATTGCACAGGTGAGTGCAAGACCTTCTGGGGATCACTTTGTAAGTTACATAAATGTCTAACCACTGTGCTGTACACCAGAAACTAATATAATATTGAATGTCAACTGTAATTTAAAAAAAAATTTATTTAAATATCAATTAGAAAAAATAAAATCTACAAACAGATCATTAATCAATTAAAATGAGCTACAAAGCCATATATCTGATATTTAAATGCCATCTTTTTAAAAATCCACTTACCTATTTTGGATATTAGTTTGCATGGCATTTCTGTCAAGAGGTAAAGGTTAGGGGAGCATGGATACCTCAAGAAGGGGACTAACACTTGTTGAGCATACACTGCAGTGCATTCCAAAGAGGCAGAACACCATGGGGTTAAGAAGATGGACCCAGGGAGTTAGACTGCCTGGTTTCAACTCCCAGTTCTGCTTTTGACCTATCTGTGTGAGGTAATACAAGCACCTATTCACCAGAGTGTTGCAATGACTAAATGAACTGGAGAAAACACAGGTAAAGCATTTGCAATCATGTCTTGCATATAGCAAGTAAAGATTGGCTATCATAATTTTTCATTATTATCATTACTACTAGTGGCCCGGTGCACAAATTCGTGCACACTGAAAGAAAATTAATTAGAAGGAATATTTTAATATCGCTATTCGCCCTTTCTCTATAATAGAAGTGTCAACCAAATTCATGATCAACAATGACAGATCAAAACACACTCATGCGATTGGCGCCAGCAAGAGTTTTATATGTATCACACATGTGTGACTCAATTTAGCCTTTTATATATATAGAATAAACTTGCTTAATTAGACCTTGCTTAACTTAGCTAAACTTTTCCCAGCCCAACTTCTCTTTCAGGTAATTGTCAGCAACACAGCAATAAATATCAACATGGAGCAGATTATTATTGTAGGTCATGCAGGGAGAACAGAAGGTAAATGGGACTGAGTACTGCAGTGTCAGGAGACCTGGATCACAGGGCTCTTGGGAGACCTCAGGCTGGCTGTGCCAACTTCTGAGACGCTCCGTTTCCCAACTGTCACATAGGTGGACTAGACACAATTGCATCTAAGATCTCTTCTCATATATCTAAGCTGTCCCTACTTAACCCATCTAAGGAAAGTAGTTGTCTTTAATTTAGAAAAGGTGGGAGGGGAAGGGACCAGGAGAGATTTCAAAGGAGGAAGAGGCAGTCCAGGTAGACCTTGAAAGATGGGGAGGATTTCAAAAACAGGCAAAGGAGCAGAAGAAAAGGTAGGCAATTCAGGAAACTGAAGGAACAAATGCAGAGAAAAATTCTGTGGGGTTTGGAGAAGAGCAAATAGTTTGGCCAGAGCACAGATTCTGAGGCAGAGGTCACTGAGAAATGGGCTGAAGAAGTGGGCTGAGATCACAACACACAAAAAAGACTTTGATGTGAGGCTGTGACATTTATACTAAATCATTTGAAGAACTGATTAGAGTTCAATTTTGAGAATATTTACATTTTTTTATCTTCCTCTAATAACATATAGTTGTATGATAACCAATTTGAAAGTTAAAGAAAATTGGTTTTGAAATAATGTAGTTAATTCTTACTAACATACTAGAGGCCTGGTGCATGGATTCGTGCACATTAAAAGGAAATTAAATAGAAGGTGGCCGGTGGGGCGAGACTGGACACGCTCTGGAGCCAACCTCCTGGGGTCCCTCCCTGGCCTGCTGCACCTAGGGTGGCGCCAGGGTTCGAAGGGCATCTGCGGAGTGAGTGGGGGTCCCTCTCGCAGGTGGGGTCCCTTGGCCTGGCCTGCAGGGATCAGGCCAAAACTGGCAGTCCGACATCCCCCGAGGGGTTCCAGAGTGCGAGAGAGCACTCTGCAAAGTTGCTGTCACTCAGCAGCTCCTTCGTTGAGCGTCTGCCCCTTGGTGGTCAGTGTGCATCATAGCTACCAGCCGGTTGGCCGGTCAGCCGGTGGGCCAGTCTCTTAGGCTTTTATATATATAGATATAGTTATGATTCCAGGCCTCATTTGGGCCACTCAAACACCTGTGAATGGCTGTCTCCAGGTCAAATCCTTGGTGTGACACATAAGGCCTATGAGATTTTCCAGGATCTCTATTCCCTCTCACAGCCTCTCTGAGAGTGAGCCATGCAGATCTCAGACAGCACCCAGGAAAACCCAGTGCTGCCCCTAATCTGTACCTCTTCCCAGGTTTCCTATGCTTCAAATACCACTGGGCTTCACGGTTAAAGAACTTCTCCCTTCAGGGCTCACCTCAGAGATGCTCAGAAAATTAACATGGATGACCCATTAAGTATGACATTTAACCCCGGCCTCAACTCTAAATCACAACACAATTTTTCACATGAACCTGCCAGGGCACAGCCAATTTTCCATGGTTATTCAGCCTGAACTTCAAACTTACACCAGCTTTACTGTGAGGCCCTCTTGACTCCTTCTGAGAAGAGGTCATCCCTTCCTCCTGAGTAAGATCACCCCAGGTATTTATATCTATCATGCACTTTGCCCCTATACTATAAATAATGTATTTACCCATCTGCTCCCTCATTTGAATGAAAGATTCTGGAAGACAGGAATCTTTTTTTCCCTACTTATTTTTGGATTCCTGTCGTCAAGAATATAGGAATACTCAAGAAATGTTTGTTCAGCAAATAAATTAAAGCTCAATAAGTAGCTGTAGACTAAATAATTTTCCCAAGATGCACAAGTCAGCTGCAGATCTGGGGTTTAAACCCAGGTATATACCACACCTGACCACCAACCGTGGAAGGTCTTCAACTGGACACCATGCAATGATGCTGCAACTGAACCTTGTAGAGCAGAGAAAATGTATGAAAAGAGTTAAATCATAGTATAAGTAACAACAGGTGAAAGTTTACTAAATTAGCTAGATATGTATTTTCCAAAAACATCCTGCAAAAATTAGCTAAAGGGCACCAACTACACGTCAGATAAGAGTCCTATAAAAAAATACACATGGGAAACTCTGGATAAAACACAATGCAGTTAACACACAGTAAATGTGTATTAGGTTTCTCAGAGATTTTAATTTGAAAATGTGCATTGCATCCCTCCATGAAGGAGATAGATCATTCACTATTTTCCAACTTACTAGTATTTCAGAACAGAAAACCCTGGCACACGTTTTTTTGTGTGGTATGAATATTCCATGGAACAGAGGTAGATCATGACATTCAATTGCCATTCAGTGCCAATGAGCTCAAGTTGCCCAACTGCACCTGCTACGGTACCAATAACAGCTCCTAACACAAATGAGACAAACTATGTGTTGACTCCTGGGGAAAAGCCTACATTTGAAAGACCTATGATCCCAAGAATTGGATTTTTAAATATCCCATCCAGAAAGCTAAAACCAATTCTCTTTCCATGACAGTTCTTCCTCTTTCAATTCCAAACTGAAACCAAAAGCTGTTGGCTCAAACTGTCATCATTTACTCTTACTCCTTAAGACCCATTGGATGTGGGTTAAGACAATAGATCTGAGACAGACAATGAAAAAAAGTTCATTTTTTATTCAAAGCTTTATTTTTCTAATCTGAGCACAGCATTTTTTGACCCAAGAAAAGCAATTAGAAATGTATATAAATACTGAAATACAAGAATAAACAATGTCCACAAACTATGATGGGTTCAATGCTAACATAGAAATACAGATACCTTAAATACACATCCCCAATTAGAAAATAATGTGTTAAGGTGAAGTCATGGACTGAGAAATATTGGAAGGAGTAGCAACAGAAGATATACACTCCCAAAAGGAAGAGATGTCTTATGTTTATTTCCCCCTCAGTGTTCTAGACTTGTCTTAAAATACATAAGGAAATAGGAGAAGGAATTCTCTCCCCACTCCTAGTAGCCAGGCTTTTATTTCTAAGGTTTGGTTTGAAACAAAAAGTCCTTTTATCTAGTGTGTGGGGAGACAGAAAGAGGTGAGGAAGAGAGAGAATTCCAGAATGACTATCGTTTTTGATGATCTAAGAATGTCAAGGGAAGATTTCAGAAACTCTTATGCAAGAGGGAAGTGACCCAAGAGTGGAGAAGGGGTGGAATGGGTACAGGGGTTATATCCCCTTGTTCTGGAAAAAGACAAGGAGTGTTGTAGTTCAGGAATGGCATGCTACTTGCAAGCTGTGCCTGAGAGATGCCAAGACTTCAAATGGTAGGTGATGCCCACAGAAACAAGACAGAGGACCAGGGCTTGGACAAAGCAGCAAAGTTCCCTGTAGCTAAGCCAGTAGCAACACAGAGAAAGAGAGATGCAGAGTCATCCTAGTGGCTAGCCCAGAGCAGCAGTGTCTCTGAGACAGAAGAGCTCTGCACAGCAAAGGGGACAGGAGGACAATGGGGACCAGTGTCCGTTAATAACCAGAGGTCTCTCCTCCCCATATCCTGATCCCTAAGCTCCAAGGTCACATACACCCCAGGGTTCTAGCACAACAAAAACTGATACCTGACTTCTCATTAACTTCACTCAGAGAAGCCGTCTGCAAAATTCTATCTGAACTTTTAAAAAATAAAGATACAATATAAGTTATCCACCAAATTTCTGGAGGAAAAAAAAATTAGATTGCTAAAGTCCTATGCTGCTTTTCCTGAGGAAAGGCCTTCTCTAATGCTTCTACCCAATTATATTTTGAAGAATCTATAACAATTTCAACTGAGGCCTAATTCTGAGTTTGACTTCATTGAGAGACATTAGAATCTTGGGAAATAACAGCCCACACAGCCACTGCCCTAAATATTTTTCACTTAAAGTTGCCACATTCCACTTTTTTGTGTTTTCTTATATGGCCCAACTGCTGGGCCATATCATCATGGCATCACTGCCGAGTCTAGCATAGGGGGGCATCAACCACCATCTGAGGTCTTCCTAGTAGCATCTCTCAGGTATCGCTTGCACGTAGCATGCCATTCCTGAACCACAACACTTTTACCCTCGTTTATTCTTGAAACACAAGAGTTTCTAATGTCTTCCCTTGAAGATGTCCACCGACAAAGCTTTATATCCCCCTCCGTGGGACCCTAAAAGCTCCTCCAGACTGTCATCTTCATGTGGTGATGAACTCAGTGGGTAAGAGACAGGCCCTGGAATCAGACATGTCTTAAGAGATCTGTCACAGTCCAGCTGAATGACCTGTGATACCTCGCTTCACCACTTTAACTCTGAGTTTTCTCATCAGTTAAATGGAAACATTGATAGTAGCTACCTGAGAGGACGGTAGTGGGGATACAATAGGATAATGTTAAAAAGCTCTAGGCACAATGTTTAGCTCATTATCATTACATGAGAATGGTAGCTATTATTAGCAATAGAAATCTAAGCCACTGAAGAAATGTTCAGTTATTACCATAACTGCCTTCCAGCAGTACTTTAATGACTAGTAATGTGGTAAGTGCCGCATTTAATGTTATGAATTAGATGGCTTCTAAGTTACTTAGATCTATTAAGTTTCTTGTGAGTTTTAAAATAACTTGTCTTTACTACTCAAAGAAAAAGTCACTTATCAGAGGCCACACCTTCCAGAGTGATATAAGTATATATGCAGAAATACCTGCAAATTAGATTTCAGACAAAATGCCAAGATAAAAAATGTCCCATCTGTCACATAAGTACTGTCATTGTTAGGGTTTAATTTTTAAAGTAAGCTGTATCATTTTTTAAAGTAATAACTAATAGTGACTTGATTATTAGAGTTTTTAGAAAAATTATTGCTGGACTGTCAGATTCATAATTAACTGTGAGAGATTATAGTAAATAATGAGCAAAGAATGTCCTTGGCAACATTCAAATAGAAATGATGACTATTCAGACATCAATTCTGTAACAGATTTCTTAACACTTGGGCAATAAATTTAATCAGTGGTGTGCTGGTAAATGTTTAATAACCAGCTCCCAAGGGAATGGAGGTCCCTGATTTGTAGTGTTTGCCAATTTCCGTGGTGTAAAATCCTCCACCATGACCCATTTCATGTCAGCACCAGCACATCACCTAGATATGGAGTAGTATTCGTAATAGCTAGGTAGGTCACCTCAAAGGGGCTGTTTACATGGGAACCAAGGAATTAGCTCAACAAGTAAAACGTAAACATAGATTAATGTTATACAAGTTTTCTAGGAAGGTGACTGAAGCAATTTTACAATGAGCTAACACCATAGGTATTATTCGCAATCCTTCCTCACAGAGCTGATCCTCTCTCTACAAGTGGCTGCATACATCTCAGTCTTGTATCATCTTCTTCTATACTGACCCCACTATACTCTTAAAAGTCTTACTGGACTAAACTCTTTATCTGGATAGGGGTTCCTCTCTGTATTCATTTAATATCATTCATCAAGAAATAATGGTTTTCTTCCCTGATTTCCCCCATACGACTATTGCATCTTCCCATCTCCCTTATTTCAGTAAACCCACCACCCAGGAACAGAGACACATTCTCTATGAACAGAAGGGATTCACTGTCATTTAATCATTTGCTTATCTGCTCTTTCATTTGGGAGCAGAAGAACTAAGCTTTTAGGAATTCCATTTGGAAAGCTGTAGGAAAGCAAAATAACTTCTTTTGTCTTACTTCCAGCTTTGAACTCGTCTATCCCTAGACTACTTCACTGCAGGAACTTGTGACTCACCAAATTAAAGGATTAAGAAAGTAGAGTTTATAAGTAAAAATAAATGTTAACAACATATTTCTCTGTTAATTCATAATGTTGCACTTCAAACCTGCTTAATTGCTAAAAGACAAACTGTTGAATATGACAGTCATCAATTCTACAATCTCTCTGTAGGTTACACTAAAAAGGAAAATTACATTATTTCTATGGCTACAAACAAGAAATCCATTGCTAGACGAAAGAGTTCTGTGGATGGATGTTGGTAAATGTACTTAATGCCTCTGGACTGTACACTTAAAAATGGTTAAGGTGGTAAAGTTTATATTATGTGTAATTTACCAAAAATGTTAAAACTTTTTAGAAATTTAAAAACAGACATCTATTAAAGAGAAATTCTGCCACTCTGCCCTTCAGAATTTCAAGTACACAAAACAGTACAACACTTCTCCACAGTCTTGCCAACAAATAAGTCAAACAGAGAAAGACAAACATTATATGATTTCACTTATATGTGGAATCTAAAAAACAACAACAACAACAAAAAACAGACTCATAGATATAGAGAACAAAATGATGATTTCCAGGGGGAAGGGGGTGGAGGATGGGTGGAGAATGTGAAGGGTAATAAGAAAAACAAACTTCCAGTTATAAAATGTATAAGCTCCAGGGATATAAAGTACAGCACAGGAAACATAGTCAAAAATATCATAACTTTGTATGGTGACAGATAGTTATCAGACTTACTGTGGTGATCACATCATAAGGTATATAAATGTAGAATCACTATGTTATACACCTGAAACTAATATAGTATGGTATTTCAACTGTACTTTAATAAACATTTTTAAAAGACAGTATACCAGATTTTTTAAAAATAAATAAAATTAATATCCTTTACAATTGCCTGTGTTTTAAAAAAAAAAAGGATGATTTTACTCTGCTAGACATTAATGCTACATGTTCTTTTTTTCCAAAGGTCTCATAGTCATTACAATTAACTGATATGGGCTGATATGAAGGAGGAATGGTTTAATCAGGAAAACAAGAGGTCAAAAAGGGAAACATACTGCATTCTTTGCCTCTCACTGGGTCAGGCAGGCCAGAGCAGTCCACTGCAGAATTCGGAATGGCAACTCTCCACCTGGAGCCACTGCTATCACATTCCGTATATTCAAAGTGGTAATCTTTCTGCAAACAATTACAAAAACAAGCCTTTGTTAGAGCCACTTTCAAAGGGACAACTGTGCTTTCTCCATCACCCCGAAACCTACAAGCCTGATTCCAAACTTTACTCTCTGGTTGACTCTCCTTCTTCCCCCACTCAAGCCATACCAAGTAGTTGTTTTTTATGGGTGTGTGTTTTTTAATAAAAAATGCATCATGCCAGGCACTAATTAGGCACTAAGGAGGTGATGAGGGACCGGATAGTCAATGCTCTCAAGTTGTGTCCACTGACCTTGTAGTCCAGTGATTTCCAAAGTGGGCGCTACCGCCCCCCGGTGGGCGCTGCAGCGATCCAGGGGGGCGGTGATGGCCACAGGTGCATTTGGGGACGATGAGTAACTGCTATTAAAATTTTTAAAAAATTAATTTCCAGGGGTTGAGTAATATTTTTTCTGGAAAGGGGGCGGTAGGCCAAATAAGTTTGGGAACCACTGTTTTAGTCTCACCCACCCCAAAGAGGCTACAGCATATTTCCCTATTTCTTTAGCAGGTTTTGAGAGCTCTAAATAATTGAGATAGGCATATTAGAGCAAAATAACACTAGGAAATTTAATGCTGTCACTGCCCCAAGTTTTTCAAAGAAAGAAATAAGAGGACCACTCCCACTGACCTAATTCTCACTCTGTTTAAAATTTAACAGAGGTGTAATAGTTAATTATCCCAATGCTGGTAAAAGACTACCAGTTTTTCAAGCAGCTCTCCCAGGCTCCATACACACACACCACAGCAGGCTGCCATCAATCACAGACTATAAAATAAACATTTATAATTGCCATATTAAGACCAATCCACTTGTCTCTGGCCTTTGGTTGCTTTGAAATTTTCACAGTGCCCTCCATTGGTCAGAGAACATTACACACGTGAGATGCCTGAGCTTAGAGGAACAGGGACAAAATGCCATTGGAGCATTTGAACAATGAGAGAAGTTCTAAGTCCTCCCCAAAATATTTTCAGTTCAATATCCTATTAATTCAATTCAATAGCTAGGATGTTGTTATTCTGCTTCATCCACCCTATTTGCCTCCTTTACTGTATCAATGACAGGAGAGAAAAGAAATGTCAAGTCACACCACCACTTGGGAAATCAGGTGCAGGAGGCAGGGAGTTACCTTGGTTGTGTGTGTTGTCCACATGGCAAGAACACCAGTTAAGAAATGGGTTCTGAGATTCACAGCCCATTCCTCCACATACAACTTATATGACATTGGGCAAGTTACTGACTTCTCAAAGCAATCATTTTTCTCATTAGTGAAGTTAAAATAATAATATTTACTATCTTGTATGGTTATTGTAGAAATTAACTGAGATAATGCATGTAAAATGTCAGGCATGTTAGGCTGCACTGAGTTAGCATTTGATCAGGAAAACAAATGGTCAAAAAGGGAAACTATTTGAAATGGTAGAATTCTAATGGTAGAATTATTATCATTATTAACAACAATAAGGAGAGAGAGGATGATATAGAGAAAAGAGCTAGTGGTGATATGGTAAGGACAGACCACCTGGGTTTCTGTTTCCCCTGCTTCAATTTCTGCATATACGTAAGATAAAATGAGAAGTTCACTGAATTTGATTACATACAATTATTGAACATAAAATTCATAAACTGAAGTAATGGTAAACAACAACAACAAACTGGTGAAGGAATAACACAAAACAGAGGTTCATTAGCTTAAGAATATTGGGTTTCTAAAAGTCAGTAAGGAAAAGGACAAATACTATTTGGAAATATAGTCAAAGAACGCAAGCAATTTATTAAAGAACAATACAAATGGTCAAGGAATATACAAAAAAAATGTTAAACCTTGTCAAAGAAATACAAATAATAATGTTCATCAAGTTGGTACAACATTTAAAATACTTTTTTCAAAACTCTCTAATGTAACTATAATAAAATGAGCATTTGTGTGTTTCCAATGAGAGAGCAAAGTGGTACAGGCTTTCTGGAGAGAAGTTTGTCTATATGAATCCAGAACTTTAAAGTGTTCAAACTTTTGAACCCAAAATCTCACTTCCAGCATCTAATTTAAGGGGAGGAAATGTTTGATGTGGTCAGTGATTTATGTGCAAAACTGCTCATCATAACTTTAGTATAGCTAGGGAGAGCATGCTGAATTGTTAAGCATTAAAGAATCTTGCATTTACATTATTTATTTGCTATTTTTCATATGTATTTACATCATTAAATACCTATAACAATTATGTGATTTAGGAAGAAGAGTTCATATTATTCCCATCATGCAAATGAAACTCAGATTGGTAAATAATTTACCCAGAGATACCCAGCTAGTAAGGATCATCGCCAAGAGCAGAAGTCAAGCCTTCTGTTTATTTACAAGCATTTTCAGTTTACATAATGCCATTAACCTTAAAATAGAAGGTTACTGTTTTAAAATAGAAGGAGTGGTGACAGTTCCTAATGTAAAAGCCTGATGGCTACAGAAGTCT
This sequence comes from Myotis brandtii, assembly GCF_000412655.1. NCBI lineage: Eukaryota > Metazoa > Chordata > Mammalia > Chiroptera > Vespertilionidae > Myotis > Myotis brandtii. The sequence continues at coordinate 12,272 of NW_005354726.1, read as the reverse complement.
AACAGTAATCATAAAGATGTCTTATATTCAAAGAGATTCAAGAGTACAGAGATGAGGGAAATGATTCGATTTCTCTCTATTTCTGTATTTGTTTTCTGTGGCTGCTGCAACTAATTACCACACTTAGCCACTTACAATAATAAAAATGTATCTTTTCACAGTTCTGGAGGCAAGAAGTCCAGTAAACATTGAGCACTTAAACAGATCCCTGGAAATGGAATTTTCTGGGTGATAAGGAATAATTAAAAGAAGGTAAAAAAATTTTCTCATACAAATATAAAATTACTGCATTTCACAGATTTTATTTAAATCATTCATTAGCACACTGATCAGTAAGAAGGTACCACCAGTTCAAAGAAGAATTCAAACACACATGAACAGGCAATCCAGAAAGTGAAATGAATTGACTTAGAGATGCAGAACTGGTAAATAAATACCCACAGCATAATAATCAATTGCATTCCAAAGGGTAAAATGTCTTTTCATTTCTATGGACAAGAGTAATTTGTATTCCTATTGGTTTCTTACACCTTACAATGTTGTAAAATAGCTCAAAGAAAAGGACAGAATCAGGCCCCTATAGAAACTGAACCAGGTGCACTAAACATGACACCCGGGAATCTTTTCTGCCTATTTCAACATGTTTCAAATTTTCCCTGACAAGGGTGGAGATTCCTGATAAATTTTCCTGCACTTCAGTGTTCCTGACAGTTTATCACCAAACATACTGATATCAGTCAGAGTGCACTCTATAAACAACAGAATGTCCACTCACTATCCACATTATAAATTGAGGAAGTGGTTGGCCCTACCCCACTCAAAAGATGGCAGTTACTAGTATTTATACATGTCTGCAAATCACAGAATGCTGGGGCACAAAGACCCTGCACCGAATAACAAAATGATGGAATTCCCTGAAAACTTTACATTGCAAATATGCGGGGACCAGGAAACAACCCCAAGAGAATAATTACTCCTCATCACCAAACACTTAGGGAAGACTACCTTCAATAGAAATCATGGTAAAACACACACAACCACACATTCACAAATAAAGATATGGGCACGAACTCTCAAATAACAAAAACTCAAATTGTGTTATCTTACGATACCTAAAACACAAATTACCAGGGTACACCCAAATAAACATTGGATGTCTACAGTACCCCCAGACAAAAACTCTTTCCTTGACCAATGTTTAGTCAGGCTCTCTTCCCAATGAATCTTTGATTTGGGGGCTTTCATATTCATCTTTGCATCACGCAGTTTGGCAAGAATCCTGTCATGTCAGTTTAGCAGAATTCCTCCTTTAGTTCTGATGTTTCCCCTTAGTAATTTTCCATCCACTGACCTTCACCTGCTCCTTGCCTATAAATTCCTGCTTGTCCATACTATATAGGAAATAAGTCCAGTTCTGTACTGAAACCTCTTTTCCCCAATAGATTCCTGAATAAACTCTGTTTTTATCACTTTACTGACCAGCTCTGGTTTTTCTGAAGCCCCCAAACACAAAGGTAATTTACAATATGAAAACCTCATGGTAATCATGGAAAAAGTGGGTTATATCTCCCAATTTTGACAGTTGTTATAGTTTAACTTCATATAGGCTACACAATGTTTCAAATAAGTCACATAAAAATAATATGCATATATAGATATCTTGACAGTATATTGACAATATACATATATTATTTGATATATTGATATTAATATATAATATATAATTATTTATGCATCTAGCAATAAATTGTTTTGTATAGTAACATTACCATTTATCATTATTTACTACTAGAGGCCTGGTGCACAAAAATTTGTGCACTCAGGGGGGTCCCTCAGCCCGGCCTGTGCCCTCTTGCAGTCTGGGACCCCTCA
>NW_005354726.1:2427-10316 GCF_000412655.1 Myotis brandtii | reverse complement strand
TCCCCACTGGAGTGCCTGGCCAGCCTGGGTGAGGGGCTGAGGGCCGTTTTCAGGCTGGCCACAGCCCCTTCAGGGTGGGGGTCCCTGCTGAGGTGCCTGGCCAGCCTGGGTGAGGGGCTGATGGCTGTTTGCAGGCTGGCCAACCCCCGCAGCAGGGATCCTCACCCCATGAGGGTGTGGCCATCCTGGGTGAGGGGCTGATGGCTGTTTGCAGGCTGGCCAACCCCCGCAGCAGGGATCCTCACCCCATGAGGGTGTGGCCATCCTGGGTGAGGGGCTGATGGCTGTTTGCAGGCTGGCCAACCCCCGCAGCAGGGATCCTCACCCCATGAGGGTGTGGCCATCCTGGGTGAGGGGCTGATGGCTGTTTGCAGGCTGGCCAACCCCCGCAGCAGGGATCCTCACCCCATGAGGGTGTGGCCATCCTGGGTGAGGGGCTGATGGCTGTTTGCAGGCTGGCCAACCCCCGCAGCAGGGATCCTCACCCCATGAGGGTGTGGCCATCCTGGGTGAGGGGCTGATGGCTGTTTGCAGGCTGGCCAACCCCCGCAGCAGGGATCCTCACCCCATGAGGGTGTGGCCATCCTGGGTGAGGGGCTGATGGCTGTTTGCAGGCTGGCCAACCCCCGCAGCAGGGATCCTCACCCCATGAGGGTGTGGCCATCCTGGGTGAGGGGCTGATGGCTGTTTGCAGGCTGGCCAACCCCCGCAGCAGGGATCCTCACCCCATGAGGGTGTGGCCATCCTGGGTGAGGGGCTGATGGCTGTTTGCAGGCTGGCCAACCCCCGCAGCAGGGATCCTCACCCCATGAGGGTGTGGCCATCCTGGGTGAGGGGCTGATGGCTGTTTGCAGGCTGGCCAACCCCCGCAGCAGGGATCCTCACCCCATGAGGGTGTGGCCATCCTGGGTGAGGGGCTGATGGCTGTTTGCAGGCTGGCCAACCCCCGCAGCAGGGATCCTCACCCCATGAGGGTGTGGCCATCCTGGGTGAGGGGCTGATGGCTGTTTGCAGGCTGGCCACAGCCCCCAGCCACCCAAGCTCCCAGTGGAGGAAGCAGGTATCTGGGATTTATTTATCTTCTATAATTGAAACTTTGCTGCCTTGAGCGGAGGCCACAGCCGGCCAAGGCAGGCGGGAAGCTTGGCTTCCTCCATCACCAGGGCAACCAAGCCTCCTGCTTGCTCCAGCTCCATGGCTGCCAGCCGCCATCTTGGTTGGGTTAATTTGCATATGGTTGCTCTGATTGGCTGGTGGGCGTGGCTTGGGGTGTAGCAGAGGTGTGGTCAATGTACATGTTTCTCTTTTATTAGACTAGAGGCCCAATGCACGGAATTCATGCAAGAGTAGGCCTTCCTTCCCCTGGCTGCCAGCACCAGCTTCCTGCTGGCACCCAGGACCCAAGACTCCCTCTGCCACCCAGGGCCTGGGCTTCCCTCGCAGAAGGTCATCTGGAAGGACGTCTGGTCTAATTAGCATATTATGCTTTTATTATTATAGGTGTGGCAGTTAATTATTAAATAAGTACTATGGCCTAAGTATTAGGGGGAAATTTTTAAGTATATATAAAACCCAGTCCTCGCACTCAATAAGCTTATGATTTTATTGCAGTAGATAGGACATTAACACACATACACACACACACACAACATAGTCTATATAATAAAGTAATATGCAAATGGTTGTTACATAATGACCGACTGTGTAATGATCGGATCACGGATCAGCAGGAGGGTGGGGCAGCTAGCTACAAGCAGGTGGCAGAGAGCTGCAGGAGGGGGCAGGGCAGCAAACTATGAGGAAGGGGCGGGGGAGCTACAGGAGGGCCGGGCAGCGGGCAGAGAGCTACAGGAGGGCGGCAGCAAGCTACTGATGCACTGATTCGTGTGCAGGACTACTAGTAATTTTATAAGAAAGCATAAAGATTAAGGGCTCCAAAGTAGAACAGTGTCATCACAAATCAGTGTGCAAGTAAAAACTTTATCTGGGGAAAATTACCAATAAAAATCCCTTAAACTCTCCCATAAAGTACAACATTGTACCACTTCTCAATGAACTCATCACAGCCAATTTTCCTAAGCCTTCTATCAGATACCAATTACTTAGCACCCAAATGGCTTGCATTTTAGAGGCCATGATTATGATTTATTATGATTTCAGAGTCAGAAGCATCTCTGTGAGCTGGAACCGCCTGAAGAGGCTTTGAGGAGAAAGTCCCAGGAGGCAGGCAGTCTGTAACTGTTCTAGTGCTTACCAGTTCCCTCATAAATAGCAGGTTTGACAGGGTTTGATAAACAGTGAAATCAAGCCTGGAGATAACATGCCTAAAGAGATGCAGTGAAATGTATTAGCCGAAGGATGGGTAGAGAGGTGGGTGATTAAATGAGCTAATGAAAGAACAAACAAACGAACGAACAAAGCTACCTGGTCTTCGGTCCTCCGAGATTCGTTCATGGCATTGGCCTGCCAATGAGAAAATGAGCTCCCTGGTGCTCCCTGCCTAACTTCTATAGTCAATTAAGAGTTGACCCAAGTTAATTATAAAGACCCAGTAGATGACCACAAATTCTAGTACAGCATCAAAAGCAGTGGAGGTTGTAGAAGACCTCTGACCTCAAGAAAGAAAAAACTGCTGATGCCTAAGAGAGCGCACACAGAGAGAAGGGACAAAAAGAAGCCAATGTAATTCCTTTTCTCAATATAAGGCTCCTGCCCTGAATATTTATGTGAAATGTTGAGAATAGCATAGCCTTGTATATGATGACACTGCAATTCCTCTGGGAGAAAAGTCCTCCAAAGTTAACTGCTCAGCAAAGTGCATGGCACCCTTATTTGAGAAAGCGAGACAGCAAGCAGGAAAAAGGTAGAGAGCCTGAGACTGTGGCGCACGGCACAGATATTTCAGCTCTAATTCCAATGAGTGAGCGTACTCACCCTACTATGTGGGAAGGTCAAAAGCGTGAGAATCCTTAATGCGGACACATATTCAAGTTATAATGAAAACTTCCTTAGCCTACACTATCCAGTACATGAGCACAGCAGCACTGTGCAGATATATTTATATTCAGATTTTTCTTTTATAAAAGGAACCTGAAGTTACCATGGGAACCCAGGGCTAAGTAAAGTAATATGTATCTGATCTATTTATGACACATCCTTTTCTCTGCATTGCAGACAGTTGTTTTTTAGAAATTATTTTGAAAAAGTTCATGTTTTAAGCCTGACTTCGGGTCTGTCTTTGTAAACAACGTCTTAGAGGTACTCAATTCAATTTGTAGTTCAATATACGTATTTACGGAGCGCCTCCCATGTGCCACCGGGTAACACTGGGGATACTGCAGAGAACAAAATAGCCCTGTTCTCATTGGGTTTGCCTTTTCCTGGGAATGAAAGTGCAGCGGATTTCTTGGAAAGACCCAGCTGAGACCATTTGCTTCCTATGGCTCTCAATTCAGGTTTGTAAAGGGGGAGGCAAGGAATTGGGAACAAAAGATCTAGAACCCAGTCTCACCTCTGCCAGGGCTAAATCTAAGACCCTGAGCAACTCAACTAACTCCCTGCATCTCAGGTTCCTCTTGAAAAGAAAAATCTGTGGTTGTAGTACTAGAGTCTGTATCTCACACATTCACTGTTCTTGATTAAGGGAAACCAACCACCTCCTGCACTGGCATGCACTGGCAGGGAAAGTTTCAAAAAAGAGCATTCCAGCCCTGACTGGTTTGGCTCAATGGATAGGGCGTCGGCCTGCGGACTGAAAGGTCCCAGGTTTGATTCCAGTCAAGGGCATGTACCTTGGTTGCGGGCACATCCCCAATAGGGGGTGTGCAGGAAGCAGCTGATCAATGTTTCTCTCTCATCAATGTTTCTAACTCTCTATCCCTCTCCCTTCCTCTCTGTAAAAAATCAATTAAAAATATATTTTAAAAAGAGCATTCCAAAACAAGTCTCCCCATGATATAATAATCTGTACTATAATAATACCCTACCCGTGAAGAAATGAAAGAAACTTTGATTTTTCTCAAGAGACCTGCTGTTCGACAATCTATAATAATATCAATATTAGAAATATTAATTTGAAAACTCTCATAGAAGAGATTGAGGAAAATGTATGCTCTTGTATAAAAACATCTTTAAACACAGGCAATCACTATTTTATTATCTAATTACATTTAAACTTGCTGAGTTAAATATATGTACGTTTATCTCCACTTCTTACAATCTTGCAAAAGAGTGGAATTTCTAAAGGGAACAGAGAGTAAAGGAATAAAAATACTGTTAAGATGACAAGAGTAAAGAGAGTAGAAGTGAAAACGATAATAGATGCAGGTGTCCACACTTTTTTTTTTTGGAAGATGGAAAGCATAAGGGGAGCTTTGTTGACCAACCAAACAAGAAAATCTGAATGCTAAGGACTACATAGGCAGACGATAACAAGAAAGCTGATTTGAGCTGCAGAAACTCTCAGAAATTAAAAACACCAAATATCTCCGAAAGCAAACAAAATCTACAAATAGATTAGTTGAAAATGTGTTTGAGAATGTAGACTCCTCCAATTCCCTTCCACATGATGACAGGAGACAAGAATTATTTCCTCTGGTAAAATAAAAATAGGGAGGTTTCCGATTCAGAGACATCAAGCAGAGCATATGGAACAAAAGGACTTTTACTGAAAACAGGACGTGTGAACAGCTACATACTGAATGATGAAATCCACCTCAGGGACACTTCCCTATCCAGACTGAAACCGAAGCCCAGCACCGCTGCCCTTTCCACTCGAACCACCAGCCCCAAAGCCTACCAGAGCCACCTTCCTGCGCTCCCAAAGGAGCCCTCAGAGGATGTGACAACTCATATTAGGACCATTACTCACATCATTTCAGCTGATTTTTACATCTTCTTACCCTAGAATTGAGATTAGCTGGACGGTAACCTTTATCCATAATGCAATTATGTTATTATTAATAATAACACTAACAACATTTGCATAACCCTATAAGCTTTCCAAAATAATTTTCTTTTTTAATTTTAGATGTTTTAATTGATTTTTAGAGAAAGAAGAAGGGAGAGGGAGAGAGAGAAATATCGATGGGCTGCCCTACATGCCCCACACCGGGGATCAAGCCCACAACCCGGGCATGTGCTTTGACTGAGAATGGAACCAGCACCCCTTAGGTGCACAGGACGATGCCCAACCAACTGAGCCACACCAGCCAGGGCTCCAAAACACTTTCCATAACATTATCCTATTTGAATTGATCCACAGCATAGCCCTACATGGTGGACAAGTTTCTTACCTCCATCCTCACGGCCACTGCCCTATTTTAATTGCCATCTTCTGTTGCCTGGATGACAACCACCCATGCCTAACTGGCATGCCCCTTCTGCTCTTGCCCACATCCGTGACACTCTGCAGCCAGCTGTAATTATGCCATCCCTGCTCAAAACCCTGCGACAACGTCCAATGGACCGGAGGATAAAGTCCATAATCTTAGCATAGCATGAGAGGCCTTTCTGGATTCACTCTCCATCTGCTTCTCCAAGCTTGATTTCTCAACTTCCTCATGTATGACTATTGAAACAATATTGCTATTCTCTTCCTGGCCCCCAGGCCATGACTTTTTCTCTGCCTGGAAGCTATCTCTGCTCATCACTTGCAACAGCATAAGGAAATCTGTATAATAATAAAGCACTGTCTAGCAGGCTCTCCTTCAGGCCGTCCCTGACATTGGCAGGACAAGGGCAAGAGTGTAAATTGATGTGTCCCCTCCTGCTCTATCCTCAGGTCACACCTTAAACAGCCTCCTCACATGCAAGTGGTGGCCCCAGCTGCACATCCAAGGTCTGTCAGTGCCCCTCCCACAATAACAGTCTACGATCAGGAGGATCGGTCTAGGAAGAGCCCATGAAGGCCCCAGAAGCAAACCTGGACCTTCTAAGAATGTAATTCCAAAGTCATGTTACGAAGTGATATGAAAGGGTGTGGGACAGGGGGACATGACACCCAGGTGGGCATCTCCTTGGCCTGCAGACTGAAGGCAGGAGGAGGAACACAGCTGGAGAAGGTCCAAAGTGGGGCCCTTTACAGCGATCAAGGTAGCAGCCCCGCTTGCCTGGCCTGAAGATGGTACTGATCTGCATTATACAACAACATCCAAACAAAAGTACAAGAAAGATAATTAGCACTTCATAAAAGAACTTCCTATGAGGGGGTAGAAGGTAACAGAAGAGAAGGTCCAGAGCTTACGTACCGTACAAGCAGGCAGACACAAAAAGGATTCTGCTATAGAGTGGATAAAGAAAACCGGGAATAATCCAGCGGGAGAAAAGAGAACAAGGAGCTGACAACACACTTTGCTGACTTCACAATCTGGCTCAGGAAAGGGCAAACTCTGCTTTTGGATCCAGCTAAGCCTCTGGCAGAGTTCAGACAGAAAAGATTTACAAAAATACAATTCCAATCCAAAAGCTAATAATCGTCAATGCTGCCACTTCAAATTGAGCTTTACTAGTGTCTACAGAAATAGTATAGGTGATAGATGGCTCTGAAAATCTTGACATCCAACTCATGTTTTTTGCTTGCAAATTTCATGAGCTAAATAAAAATGAGCACATTATTTAAGTTCTTTGGCACTCATCGGACCCTATAAGAATCTCTCAAATTAACAGAAATTTTTATAATATAATCCTAATAACGCCTATTGTCATAACTACACTCCCAGAAAACAACTTAAAATACCTATTAAAACATTTTCTTTTTAATCAGAAAAAGTAGATACCTGCTGCTCTGTCTGGCTCACATCCTCTTCCCATTCCTTCAGGTAACAGCATGCCCCTTGACCTCATTATTCTTTGGGGAATGATTCTAAGATTCCACGCAGTTCTGACTGCACAGCCAATCTCAGGATGCCAGGCCCTAATATGGACATGTCACCCAGCCCATTTTAATAAGCGACTCACCGGTGCCAGCCAAGATGGAGAAAACCCACTACAGCCTCCGTTTCCCATGCTGCACAAAATAAACAGCAGGAGGACTGGGGAAGAAAGTCAAAACTTGAATAACTCACAATGGTAGTAAGTTTACTGGTTCCTTTTCTCCTTTATCTCCTAGCTCTGAGCTGAAGGTGACCCAAATCAGGGAGCTGTTTAGTAGGTGTGGACTGCAAAAACTCCAAAAGAATCCCATCTTTCTGGCCAGAAGACCAAGAAAAGGCACCTCTGTTAGCTGGATAATGGTGGTGGTGGGGACAGGGGACCATGGGCTTTTTTTTTTCTCTTCCAAGGCCAGCACCACAATGGCACAGGCACTTCACACCCCAAGAGAAAACCTGTCTCTCTGAGTAAAGGAATTGGAACAAGAGACTCTGCCGTGCAGAGTTCAGGAGAAAATCCTTGCTATTCTTTTTCTCCCTTCTATCTTTTGTCACTCCACCCCAGTCGGATGGAATTGCTGAAAAGCATGGAGGCTAAAATTATATAGTAATCCATCTTTCTGGCCAGAGGAAATATAAAAAGGAGACCCTGAGAAATATCCCAGAGTAATGGAGAAGGGGATCCATCCCCTCCTTGTGTATATGAACCAGCACAAGCCTCAGGCTCACCCTCCAGCTAGCTGGGCATGTGTGGAAGAGATAGAAGTGCAGCACAGCCGGCTCACCCTCCAGCTAGCTGGGCATGTGTGGAAGAGAATCAAAGTGCAGCACAGCTCTAACCGGTTTGGCTCAGGGGATAAAGCGTCGGCCTGCAGACTTAAAGGTCCCAGGTTTGATTCTGGTCAAGATGTACCTTGTTGGTTGCGGGCACATCCCCAGTGGGGAGTGTGCAGGAGGCAGCTGATCGATGTTTCTCTCTCATTGATGTTTCTAGCTCTCTATCCCTCTCCCTTCCTCTCT
>NW_005354726.1:0-2366 GCF_000412655.1 Myotis brandtii | reverse complement strand
GCAACTCCTCCCACCTCCAATAAACAATAGCAAACGCCTTAAAAACTGAATTAACCCTGAAATCACCACACACTGAAGGTGATCTGTGGTCTGAACCAAACCTGAGTAACTGCCTGCTAAAACAGACAAAAATTCTACAGAGGATTTAAAAAGAACCCAATGTCTCATAACGTAATTTTTTTAATTAAGGTATAATTGACATATTACATTATATTAGTTTCAGGTACACAACATAATGGGTCAATATTTGAATATATTGTGAAAAAATCACCACAAGTCTAGTTAACATCATCATTAGTTATAACTTTCTTCCTTGTGATGAATACTTCTAATATCACCCTCTTAGCAACTTTCAAATATGCAATATAGTATTATTAACTATAGTCACCATACCATGCATTATATCCCATGATTTATTTCTTTTCTAACTGCATTTTTGTACCTTTTGACCCATTTCACCCACCCCTCCACCCTCTGACCACCAACAATCTGTTCTCTGTGAGCTCGACTACATAATATTTTAAATGTTCAGAATACAATCCAAAATTATTTGATATGCAAAGAACCAGAAAAATCTGATCAATACTCATGAGAAAGACAATCACCACATGATAACCCTCTAAATGCACAAATATTAGAATTTTCAAACAAAGAATTTAAAGTAGCTAATTATAACCATCCCTCATGAAGAGACTCTACAATGTTTGAGGTCCCCAGGCCTGTCTCACATTCCCACCAATTAGAAATACATCTAATAAACATGCTGTTCTTTTTTAGTTTAAACTGGATTTGAGTTGGGTTTCTGTCACCTGCCACTGTGCTGACAGACAGTTGAGTTATGGGGTAATTCTATAAAACCAACTCATATTCACTATGTGTCAAATCCCAGATCAGGTAGATGATTGTGGTGGTGATGACAGCTGCTATCTGTTATTGATTAATGTGTACCAGTCATTGTGCTAAGTTCTTTACAAATTTCTCCATGTTGTCCACTTTATGAGGCAGAGTTTTTCAACATAAGGAAATTGACCAAGATTTAAGTAACTTTCCAATTTCCTGCAGCTGATCTGTAGCAGAGCTAGAGTTAGAACCTCTCTGCCTAATTCCAAAGCATGTCATCGTGCCCATTATCATTCCCTTGTTAGGTCCTGGGAGCTAATGGTGAACCTTCCAAACCTTATAAGCAGAAATTAGAAGAAAAACTGATGCCACACCACCACCCCCTCTCTGAACTCCACAGAAAGCAGAATTTGGCCAGCAATAATTCCCTTCATCCAATCCCTCCCAGTGTCTTCCTGTGCTCAGTTACCATCACACCATGGAGGACCAATAACCTCAAAGTAAATTTTAAAATAATTCTTCATAAGTTACTTGCTGCAGAATATCTTTCTTTTCTACCATACCATAAACCTATAATTATTTAGCATTGTCTGTTTTCCTCATGTGTTGGTTTTAAAATAATCCTATATAATGAAAGGTAATATGCAAATCAACTGAACAGTGGAATGACCGGTCGCTATGATGCACACTGACCACCAAGGGGCATACGCTCAACACAGGAGCTGCCCCCTGGTGGTCACTGCGCTCCCACAGCGTTCACAGCTGGAGAGTGCAGCAGCGGTGGTGGGAGCCTCTCCAGCCTCCACAGCAGCACTAAGGATGTCCGACTGCCAGCTTAGGCCCACTTGGACATCCCCCGAGGGCTTCCAGACTGCGAGAGGGCACAGGAAGGGCTGAGGAAACCCCCCCTCCCCCTCACCCCAGTGCACGAATCTCATGCACCGGGCCTCTAGTATTCAATATTTTGTTTTCTGATTATACAGCAGTACATGTTCAGTGTAAAAAGTTTAGAAAATGTGGAAACACATGAAATTAATATCTACTATAATCCCATCAACCAGAAATAGCTATGTAGGATGTCAGTCATATTTTTAAGCATATATATTTTTAAAATTGGTACATCATTTATATTATCAAGTTTTTATTATGAAAGTAAGAAATAGTGACTCTAGAAAAATTAGAAAATACAAATAAAGATGAATTTTCTTTCTGTAGCTTTCTCTTGATTCATATTTTTAAAGTAATATACAACATAGTTACTCCAAACAAGAAAGTGAAACATTTTTATCTTCACAAAATATAATACACTTCTCTGCACCTAGGGATGAATTAAGATAAAAAATAAAAGGCACACTGGTTCAAAATTATAAAGCCTATATGCCTTACTCTTTTCCCCAATACTATGGGCATATTTTCTTTGTAGGAAAAATATGTATTTTCTCAATGCTCTCTCACACCCTTCTCATGAAACAGCTCAGAAATGTTAAACTTCAGATTATTCATAGTCTAAGAAGGGAGCTGAGATG
>NW_005354725.1:0-850 GCF_000412655.1 Myotis brandtii | reverse complement strand
AAAGTTTGTAAGGAGGACATTCCGATAAAAGGGAAGTGGGTGGAAGGCTGCCCACACTATTTATTGGAATTCTGTCTTAGAGGAGTGCCAAAGGCGGAACCCCTAATTATTCCTTGACCTTTCCAAACAAGTCTGCACGCGTGCAGACCCCCCGGGTGTTTACTGGAATCCTAATACTTAATCTTTGGTGTCCTTGCTTAAAGGACACTGCAAACACATATGTCCTCTCTTTGTATTTTCTATTTTTCTACAAAGTAATATGGATTAGTTGAGAGACATTATAATGTAGTAGTTAAAATATATTATAATAATATAAATAAATAAATATATTGATTTCAAAGAGGAAGGGAGAGGGAGATAGAAACATCTTTCTATATATATAAAAGGCTAAGTGACTGGCTGACCAGCCAACCATCCGGTAGGTATGACGTGCACTGACCACCAGGGGGCAGATGCTCAATGCAGGAGCTGCTGAGCGACAGCAACTTTGCAGACTGTCCTCTCGCACTCCGGGACCCCTCAGGGGATGTCAGACTGCTGGTTTTGGCCTGATCCCCACAGGCCAGGTCGAGGGACCCCACCAGTGCACAAATCCATGCACTGGGCCTCTAGTGTGCATATAAGATCTTTGGTTAATCTCTTCCCGCCCTCCCCCTCCCCCTTCCCTCTGAGATTCGTCAGTCTGTTTCATGTTTACATGCCTGTGTATTGAGCGTCTGCCCCCTGGTGGTCAGTGCGATTCATAGCCACCAGTCAAACGGTTGAAAGGTCAATTGGTCGAATGGTCACTTAGGCTTTTATATATACATATATACTAGAGGCCCGTTGCACGAAGACTCGTGCAATAGGC
>NW_005354724.1:0-466 GCF_000412655.1 Myotis brandtii | reverse complement strand
AATTAGACTGGGTCGACTGGCCATCTTCCAGACATCCAACTTCCTTCAGGACAAAGCCATAGTGGTGGGGGCTGAGGCAGAGAGGGCAGTTGTGGGCGAGATCAGGCTTGCAGGGGAAGGCCATTGGGGGTGAGATCAGGCCAGCAGGGGAGGGCAGTTAGGAGTGATCAGGCAGGCAGGCAGAGGGGTTAGGGGCAATCAGGCAGGCAGGTGGAGGCAGTTAGAGGCTATCAGGCAGGTGAGAGCGGTTAGAGCCAGTGGTCCCAGATTGTGAGAGGGATGTCTGACTGCCAGTTTAGGCCCGGTCCCACAGGGATCAGGCCTGAACCGGCAGTCATACATCCCCTAGGAGGTCCCCGATTGGAGAGGGTGCAGGCTGGGCTGAGGGCCCCCCCCCACAGTGCACAAATTTCATGCACCGGCCACTAGTCTATATATAAAAGCCTAAGCGACCGTCTGACCATCT
>NW_005354723.1:0-537 GCF_000412655.1 Myotis brandtii | reverse complement strand
AGGAGGCCAGAGGAAGGTCAAGGGGGAAATAAAAAAAGGAGATATATGTAATATTCTTTGTAATACTTGAAGCAATAAAACAAAATTTTAAAAAAATAGTACATATAGATGGTCAACAGACATATAAGAAGTTGCTCAATGTCACTAATCAGAGAAATGCAAATTAAAACCACATTGAGATATCACTTCAAACATGTCAGAATGGTTATCATCAATAAATGAACAAACAAGTGTTGGTGAGGATGTGGAGAAAAGGAAACCCTCATGCACTGTTGGTGGAAATGCAAATTGGTGCAGTCACTGTGGAAAGCAGTATGGAGTTACCTCAAAAAATTAAAAATGAAACTACCTTATGATCTAGCATTTCCACTTCTTGGAATGTACCCGAAGAAACTCGAAACACTAATTCAAAAGACTATATGCACCCCTATGTTCATTGCAGCATTACTTACAATAGCCAAGATTTAGAAGCAGCTCAGTGCCCATCAGTAGATGTATGCATAAAAAGCTGTGGTACATTTACACAATGGAATACTT
>NW_005354722.1:4841-6081 GCF_000412655.1 Myotis brandtii | reverse complement strand
AGGTCATCCTGGGTCAGGGTGGCCCCCACATCCAAGGACAGGGTCCCGGCAACCCAGCCGAGTGGAGGGGGACCCGGGGGACCCCGAGTTACGGTGTTGGCAGGGATGTTGGCACAACGCCGGGTCCGCTTACAGTAACTGGGTCCCTCCAGGAAGTGTGTCCGCCCTGATTGCTTGCTGTTAATGAGACTTCCTTCCAGGACTTTATCATCACAGCGTTTCCTGGTTTTTTATTCCTGGCGCGTGGTGTCCGGGTGTCTGCAGGGGGTTGGGAGCCGTGAGGGAGCCCGAAACCCCAGGGCTGATTTATACAAACACACGGACAGACACGCGTGCACAGACACACACGTGTGCATAGCTGTGTGCACACAAGCAAACTTTTATATGTGCAAACATGTCTACAAACCAGCGCACACGCTTGGGCATGCCATGCAGACAGGCAGGTGCATACATGTGTGTACACACGTGGCATGCGAGGCACACATACACGGATGCAGCAGCAGGCACATGCATGCATGCACACACAGTGTGTGCCCACGTGCAGACACAGGTGTGCATGCAACTGCGTGTGTGCATGCATGGCACATGTATGTGTGTGCACAGGCAGGCACACACATGCACATGAGGCACACATACACGGATGCAGCAGCAGGCACATGCATGCATGCACACACAGTGTGTGCCCACGTGCAGACACAGGTGTGCATGCAACTGCGTGTGTGCATGCATGGCACATGTCTGTGTGTGCACAGGCAGGCACACACATGCATGAGGCACACATACACAGATGTAGCAGCAGGCACATGCATGCATGCACACACAGTGTGTGACCACATGCAGACACAGGTGTGCATGCAACTGCGTGTATGCATGCATGGCACATGTCTGTGTGTGTGCACAGGCAGGCACACACATGCACGAGGCACACATACACGGATGCAGCAGCAGGCACATGCATGCATGCACACACAGTGTGTGCCCACCTGCAGACACAGGTGTGCATGCAACTGCGTGTGTGCATGCATGGCACATGTCTGTGTGTGCACAGGCAGGCACACACATGCAGACGGTGCACACACACATGCAGAAGTATAGGCGTGCACATACGCCGTGCATGCATGCAGGCAGACAGCTGCGCACACGCCTTTTTTAAAATATATTTTATTGATTTTTTACAGAGAGGAAGGGAGAGGGATAGAGAGTCAGAAACATCGATGAGAGAGAAACATCGATCAGCTGC
>NW_005354722.1:0-849 GCF_000412655.1 Myotis brandtii | reverse complement strand
TGTCTGCCCCCTGGTGGTCAGTGCACGTCATAGCAACTGGTCGACTGGTCGACTGTCTGCCCCCTGGTGGTCAGTGCACGTCATAGCGACTGGTCAACCGGTTGACTGTCTGCCCCCTGGTGGTCGGTGCACATCATAGCGAGCGGTTCAGCGGCCTTAGCATATCATTAGCATCTTACGCTTTGATTGCTTGAACGGCCGACCGGCCGACCGGACACTTAGCATATGAGGCTTTTATTCTATTGGACATTTTTTTTAAAAAATAACTCGACTTCCCCACGGATATCGCCTAAGTCAGTGGGAGAACGAAGTTTCCCGTCGGGGGGCGGGTTTAAGCGTCCCTGTCTCTCTCCTCACCCTACACCTTTCAGACGCAAACCCGCCAATTAAGAACGTAAGGATGGAGCCCAGGACCAAGAGGCTGACCTGGGATCTCCACGGCAACGTGTCCGGCATCAAATGCTTCGATGGTCCCACTTTCGACCTAGAGGTAAAAGCCGTTCCCATGGACGGAGCTCGCTGGACACTTCCAAGTCTTCTCCTGACCAGAGAACCAGCCAAACGTCGAGACTGAGCCCATCTCGGGGGGCACCCGGACCCGTGGGCTGTGGGGCCAGGCATTTACGGGCACCAGGCTTGGGGTGTGTCGTCTCTAAAATGTCTAAGATGGTACCGCTCGGCCCGGCCAGTTTGGCTCAGCAATTGAGCATCGGCCGATGAACCAGGAGGTCAGGGCACCTGCCCAGGTTGTGGGCTCGATCCCCAATAGGGGGCGGGCAGGAGGCAGCCGGTCCCCGATTCTCTCTCATCTTTGACTAGAGGCCCGGTGCACGGATTCGTGCACCAGTG
>NW_005354721.1:0-416 GCF_000412655.1 Myotis brandtii | reverse complement strand
GGCTTTCAAATCACGATCATGGCCCACAGGCAAGGCGGCTCCTGGTACCCATGGTGCCGCCTTGCCTGTGTTTCGGCTTTCAAATCACGATCATGGCCCACAGGCAAGGCGGCTCCTGGGTCCCGGCTTTCAAATCATGATCACGGTACGCAGGCAAGGCAGCTCCTGGGACCCGGGTTGACGCCTTGCCTGTGGTCCGGCATTCCGACCTCAATCATGGGCCGAAGGCACAGCGGCCCCTCGGTCATGGGGTGCCCCCTTTCCTGAAGCACAGCTTTCAAATCATGATCATGGGCCACAGGCAAGGCGGCTCCTGGGACCCGGGGTGCCACCTTGCCTGATGCCTGGATTTCTGATCAAGATCATCATCATGGGCCAGAGGCAAGACGGCTCCTGGGACCCAGTGTGCCGCCTTG
>NW_005354720.1:0-640 GCF_000412655.1 Myotis brandtii | reverse complement strand
GGGTCCCCTGCCCAGGCCTAATGCCTTGGACAGAGGCATTGGGCCTGGGCATGGGCAGAGCCAACCATCGTGAGCAGGGGTGGAGTCAGCGATCGTGGGCAGCTGGGGGTCCCCTGCCCAGGCCTAATGCCTTGGCCAGAGGCATTAGGCCGGGGCAGAGGCGGAGCCAGCCATCGCTGGGAGCAGGGGCGGAGTCAGCGATCGTGGGCAGCTGGGGGTCCCCTGCCCAGGCCTAATGCCTTGGCCAGAGGCTTTAGGCCTGAGCATGGGCAGAGTCAACCATCGTGAGCAGGGGCGGAGTCAGCGATCGTCGGCAGCTGGGGGTCCCCTACCCAGGCCTAACGCCTCGGTCAGAGGTGTTAGGCCTAGGCAGGGGCAGAGCGGGAGATCACGGGGGTCTGGGAGTCCCCTGCCCAGGCCTAATACCTTGGCCAGAGGCATTAGGCTGGGGCAGGGGCAGAGCCAGCCATCGCAAGCAGAGGCGGAGTCGGCGATCATAGGGAGCTGGGGGTCCCCTGCCCAGGCCTAACACCTTGGCCAGAGGCTGGCCGGGGCAGGGGCAGAAGCAGCCATCACTGGGAGCAGGGGAGGAGTCAGCGATCAGGGGGAGCTGGGGGTCCCCTGTCCATGCCTAATGCTT
>NW_005354719.1:0-841 GCF_000412655.1 Myotis brandtii | reverse complement strand
GATGACTAAGAAACGCAAGTTAGAACTGTGAGGGGAACCCCGTGCAATCAGCAGTGTGTGGCAGACAACATCCCCCCATCTCCTCGGACTCCGCACACCGCACACTAGGACAGCACCAATCTGCTTCATATTCAGGAGGGAAAATAGAATAAAGGTATTGATGATGGGTTAAAACCAGAGTTTTAGGATCACAGGCTAGGAAAGGAGTCTTGTTCAACCATCGACTGCCTCAGTGAATTTTCTAACGAAGAAACTTAGGTCTACAGAGAAGGATTTGGCTGAGGTCACCTGGTAGGTCAGAGGAGAGCAAGAACTGGCATCCAGTCTCCTGACCGAGTCCTTTCTTCTCACGGTGCTCCCGGCAGTGCTAGGCTGGCTCCAGAGCCACTGGAGAGCACAGCAGGGCCAAGAGGTCAGACAGGAAGTGGTGGGAAATAGCTGCCACCCAATCAGCCTTTGTTGTGTCTGCCCAGTTACCCCGCACAGAGCCAGGCACAGCTCTTTGCCCATGGGAGGTCCCTGGTAAATGTTTCTTGGATGAAATTGCAGCAGGGTCAGGGTTTACACTCCTGGCAGCTCCGACTGTTCCTATCCCAACCTGAAGACGGAGATGATGTTGACCTTGGTGATGATGGCATGAGTGAACACCTGCAGCATCTCAGCACCAAGCACTCCTCTGAGCACTTCACATAAAGTAATTCAATGCCCAGCAGAAGCCGATCAAGGTAGGGAACTCCAGACACAAATGGTTGAGGCCAAGCCCAAGAATGAGGCCACATACATCCCCCCTCTTTAGGCTCTCACTCTTTTTTTAAAAATATATTTTTATTGGTTTCAGAGA
>NW_005354718.1:3898623-3906647 GCF_000412655.1 Myotis brandtii | reverse complement strand
AGGTCAATGCTCAACCACTGAGCCACACTGGATGGGCAACACAAATTGTATTTTAATAAGTTCTCAAAGTGAAAACTCTCCCTAGGAAGGAGTCTCTAACAATGAAATAAATACAAGTGCTAGCCTCTAATGTGGCTTTGGAGATCAATACACATTTTGTGAATTGATTTTTAAAGACTATTTTAAGAACCATTTATAAATTTCAATTATAATAATTTGTGTGTGTAGTATTTTAGTCTTTTTTGAGGTTGTTTTTTTTTCCCAGGAATACTGGACATCCATGATCTAGTAGGCAGCTATCATTTTCTATGAATACAAAGTGGTGACAGAATTCCTATTCTCATGAAGCTCATAGTCTAACAGGTTCAACAGGCATCTAAATAATTAAAAGTGCAATGAAAGCGCAGAGGGAACGATTCTGCCTATTGGAGAATGAGAGAACCAGAAAACTTCTCAGAGGGAGTCGCATATAAACTGACCTCTAAAGAATAAACAGAAAGTTCTTTATAGAAAGAGGTGTGGAAGTGGGGGAGGGGGCTCTCTAGGCCAAGGGACTATATGGTATAGGTGACAGATATAGTTTAGATAGTTTAAGTGGGGTGGCAAGGGACATTAGACTAGCAAAAGTTGTTTCAAACCAGATTGAGAAGGGCTTTGAATGCCATGCTTAAGGGTTAAAAGTTATCTTATAAAGCAGCCATCTAATATATTTAGGTAAGAGTCACATGATCAGATTTACGTTTAAGAATAATTTTGGCAGGAAAATAGAGGATGAGTATGAGCAAGAGAGTAGAAATAGGGAAACCAATAAGGGTTACTCTTTCTAAATGGATGTGGAATATCAAGGATTTGTACCAGGCAGGAAGAATCATGTAGTGTCACATGAGAAAATAACCCCAAGAAAGAGGTCAGTTAAAATGGAATCAGTCACAGGTTCTCATTAGGATCCCTTGGGAAACTTTTTTTTTTTTAAAGGATACTCAGGTCTCACCTCTTTCTAATTAAATGAGAATCACTAGAGTGACACCAGGCATTGGAATTTTTAAAAAGTTATCAGACGATTCTAATATGTAATCAGAGTTGAAAACCTCCAGCACAACCCATAAATGAGGAGTCTAAAGAAAACAGTTCTGAGCATGGCTATCTCAATGGACTGTGTCATTCTGGGGCACTGAGAAAGCTAATTAATGTATATTATTTGTTGATAACACTTTAAATAGAAAATGGCACCTGTAAAATGCTCTTGTAGCATATTTATTCACAAAGTTTACTGTGAACTGATACTAATTAAAAAAAGAAGTATGTCTTTGCATAAGAATCAAACAAATTCATAATCCTGTTCTAAACTAGGACTACCCATACCTTGCTCTAAATCAGAAAAGAGCAATAATTGATAAGTTAATATCTGTTTTTGTTTGGTTAGTGACCTATAAAATGTCTATTATAAATGTACTAGGATGTTAAATGTATGCCAGATACATGATGAATATTTTAATTTATTTAGCAATAGACATTTATACTGCAACATACAAAATGGTAAAAGAGACAAAAAAATTTTTTATAGTTGGCAGGAGAGTGAAATGGTTAAAGGCATACATTTTGAAGCCAGACAGACCTAGGTTTTGAATCTAGGTTTCTGTCACTTGGTAATTGCGGTTCTTTGAACAAGCAATCTCACATGTTTAAGCTATAATTTCCTTGTCTGTACAATGATGATAATAGGAACTACATCACAGGATTGTTTTGTGAGTTATACTTTAAAATGTATCTAAAGTCCTTAAAATAGTAGTTGACAGTTCTATGTATACATCTTGGTTCTTGTACTCAAGGAACTACAAAAATAAGACAGGCCAAGACAAGCTGTAATATAAGGCAGTGTTATCTTATAAATAATGACGTAATAGTTGATGCATCAATTAGAAATCTTTTAGTTTCAAAAAATAAAAACCACCTCTAGCTATCTTAAGAAAAGAGGATATCTACTGAAAGGATATCAGGGATCCATAGATTCTGCAGGAAGCTGAGGACAGGCTTAGAAAGAAACGCTTAGAAACCCAAGGAACTGCAGATGACCAAGAAGCTGGAGGCACAATTGTTTTTTTGCATGAATAGGCTGAATGAAGATTGCTGCCTGAGGATACTAAGCAGAAATGAAATCTAACCATGTGTTTTGGGACACTGTCACCCTGAAATAAGACTTCCCACAATGGAAAGACCTCCTCCACTAAATTGAGAAGCTGCCACCAGGTGCAGGACAGCCAGAAAAAAACCTACAAAAATGTTCATCCTGAATACTAGCAGTCATTGTACTGAACAATACCAGGCATTTAGGGCTTCAGGTGGTATCTCATTAATCCTCACAACCATCATGAGGAAAATAGTCTTATTACCATGTCTATTTTTATAGATGAGAAAACCAAATCTCTGTGAGGTTAATTCGCCTAAGGTTCCACAATCAACAAGTGGTAAAAAAGAAATTCAAATCCAGAAAGTCTGATTCCAGAGGTTAGGTATACAGCTATTAGTTCCTCCAAGAGGAGGGGCAAGATCACACCACATCTGGCTAGATAAGGAAATACATTATCAAGAAGGCTTTTTGAATCGGATAGATTGGGTGGGTATCTATCTAGGCGCTAGATATTTATCTATCTTTAAAAAATGGGTAGATTTAAAAAATTTACACAATAAATACTTACAAGAAAAACTAGACAATACAGTTAAGTAGAAAGTAATTTCTGTGATTTTGCAACCTAAGGATAACCAAGAGCAATATTTTGGTAATTAATATTCTTGGAATAGTCTTTGGGATTTTATCCTTTGATCTATCCTATGTTGCAGATATTTCTTCCCAGGTTTTGTTTACTTTTTAACTTTGTGTAGTTTATTTTTAAATATCTAGGCACATTTTTGTCTTACAAAAACAGAACCATACTATTTTTGTTATTTATTCATTTAGGGGGGGGAGGAAGGGTGGGAGGAAGGGTATCAGGGAAGGAAGAGAGTAAATGAGAGGAAAGAAGGGAGGTTGATTTTTTTTAATTGACTTTATTTTATTTTTTAGAGAGGGAGAGAGGAAGAGAAAGGGAGAGAGAAATATTGCTGTGAGAAACATTGATCTGCTGC
Organism: Myotis brandtii; assembly: GCF_000412655.1. Taxonomy (NCBI): domain Eukaryota; kingdom Metazoa; phylum Chordata; class Mammalia; order Chiroptera; family Vespertilionidae; genus Myotis; species Myotis brandtii. The sequence continues at coordinate 3,903,524 of NW_005354718.1, read as the reverse complement.
CTCCTGCAGGTCCCCAACCAGGGATCAAGCCCTGCAATCCAGGCATGTGCCCTGACCAGAATCAAACTGGCGACCTCCTGGTGCCTGGGAGGACATTCAACCAAATGAGCTACACTGGCCAGGGCTCGCTGGCTGATTCTTATATATGCCCTGACCAGGGATCATATTCCAACCTTGGCATACTGGGACAGCACTCTTAACAAACTTAGCTACCCAGCCAGGGCAGAACCATACTGTTTCAGTTAACTTGTTTTTTCTACCCAACAAGATATAGTATCTTCCCAAGTCAATAAGAATGTCTCTACAACAGTGGCTTTCAAATTGTATGGTCTTAGGATTATTTTATACTCTTTAAAAATATTTTTTTAATTGATTTCAGAGGAGAGAGAGAGAGATAGAAACATCAATGATGAGAGAATCATTGATTGGCTGCCTCCTGCACATCCCACACTGGGTATCGAGCCCGCAACCTGAGCATATGCCCTGACCAGGAATCGAACCATGACCTTCTGATTAATAGGATGATGCTCGATCACTGAGCCATGCCGGCTGGGCTATACTTTACTTTTGTTTATATTCACTTTTTATTTTTTTAGTACCTCACCCTTAAACTCATTAAAAATTATTTTTATGATTTGAAGATTTGACTTAATCTAATGCCAAAGAGTTAACTCTTTATAATTTTCTAAAGGGAGCTTTATTATTAAAAAAATACATTTTAAAATGATGTTTTGCAAACAACTTAGAACTACAGATGAAGCTAAAGTAGCTCTTGACCACCTTACTCTTCTTCCGGTTTTCAGAGCAAACTACCATTTGTTCTCTTCCCTTTCAGGGTGTTTCCTTCGCATTTAAATTGATGTAAGCCTAAATATAAGGTTTGTGGCTACTTGACTGTTTTTCCCCCCTCCTCCCTTGTTATCTTTATCTTTCTACATAGATCTACCTTGTTCTTTTTAAGAGATGCACGGTGTTCCATAATGCAGATTACCATGTTAATTTTATCTTCCCTCCACCGATGAATAGGTTCCCAATTTTTGGCTATTTCTTCACTACCACTCCCCAAAACGCTGGGGCCTGAGTTTTACTGTGCGCATGCGCATGTGCCCACGGGTTACCTTCCTAAAGACGTGATGGCTTTGAGTCCTTTTTCATTTTCATTCTCCCGGGAACCGCAGCAGGTACGTTGAGAGACAAAACACACCTACACCAACAACCCGGCCAGGAGACCCTGGCCCCGGCTTTTTTTGTCCCTTTCACAACGGACGCCGATTTTTTAAATTTTATTATTATTTTTTTACCTCGTAGATGCAACAGTTCCCAGCACCGAAACCAGACACACAACCTTCAGCCACCGAGCTCTACGACTAAGAAAGTAGGGAAGGAAGACCCTCGCGCCCCAAGAACCGTGACGCCTGCTTCCGGGAAGCGCACCGGAAGCCGCTGTTCAATTCTGCGTCAAATTCGACTCCAGGGGCCGTCGTAAAAGTGTCGTCCCGCGCCGCTGGAACCGGCCACAGGTCTCCGCTCGCCTCCGGCCAGGGGTCTGCAGCTGCAGGCGTCAGTTCCCCGCAAGATGGCGGACGAGGAGGCCAGGGGTGTGGAGAGGATGGAAGTCGGCCCGGACTTGCCCCAGACCCCGCAGGGACTGGCATCTGTAAGTCCTCGTGGGCCAGTGCCTTTTGTACCCCCCGTGCCTCCCTGCGGCGCTTCGGAGGATGTGGGGGCTGCACCGCTCATGGCGGCTCCGGGGAGGGGGAGTCGTCGGGATGGATGTGGAAGGCAGCCACCCAATACAAAGTCATCCCTCGCCCACCTTCCTGCTGGCCGGGTCCGCGGAGTAGAATGCCCTTGTCATTTATTAGCGGTGACGAGCTTCAGCATGTCTCAGAGAGATAGAAACATCAATCATTGATTGGCTGCCTCCTGCACATCCCACACGGGGTATTGAGCCCACAACCTGGGCATATGCCCTGACCAGGAATCGAACCATGACCTTCTGATTCATAGGATGATGCTCGATCACTGAGCCATGCTGGCTGGGCTATATTTTACTTTTGTTTATATTCACTTTACTTTTTATTACCTCACCCTTAAATTCATTAAAAATCATTTTTATGATTTGAAGATCTGACTTAATCTAATGCCAAAGAGTTAACTCTTTATTATTTTCCCCTTTATTAAAAAAATACATTTTAAAATGATGTTTTGCAAACAACTTAGAACTACAGATGAAGCTAAAGTAGCTCTTGACCACCTTACTCTTCTTCCGGTTTTCAGAGCAAACTACCATTTGTTCTCTTCCCTTTCAGGATGTTTCCTTCGCATTTAAATTGATGTAAGCCTAAATATAAGGTTTGTGGCTACTTGACTGTTTTTCCCCCCTCCTCCCTTGTTATCTTTATCTTTCTACATAGATCTACCTTGTTCTTTTTAAGAGATGCACGGTGTTCCATAATGCAGATTACCATGTTAATTTTATCTTCCCTCCACCGATGAATAGGTTCCCAATTTTTCGCTATTTCTTCACTACCACTCCCCAAAACGCTGGGGCCTGAGTTTTACTGTGCGCATGCGCATGTGCCCACGGGTTACCTTCCTAAAGACGTGATGGCTTTGAGTCCTTTTTCATTTTCATTCTCCCGGGAACCGCAGCAGGTACGTTGAGAGACAAAACACACCTACACCAACAACCCGGCCAGGAGACCCTGGCCCCGGCTTTTTTTGTCCCTTTCACAACGGACGCCGATTTTTTTTTATTTTATTATTATTATTTTTTTACCTCGTAGATGCAACAGTTCCCAGCACCGAAACCAGACACACAACCTTCAGCCACCGAGCTCTACGACTAAGAAAGTAGGGAAGGGAGACCCTCGCGCCCCAAGAACCGTGACGCCTGCTTCCGGGAAGCGCACCGGAAGCCGCTGTTCAATTCTGCGTCAAATTCGACTCCAGGGGCCGTCGTAAAAGTGTCGTCCCGCGCCGCTGGAACCGGCCACAGGTCTCCGCTCGCCTCCGGCCAGGGGTCTGCAGCTGCAGGCGTCAGTTCCCCGCAAGATGGCGGACGAGGAGGCCAGGGGTGTGGAGAGGATGGAAGTCGGCCCGGACTTGCCCCAGACCCCGCAGGGACTGGCATCTGTAAGTCCTCGTGGGCCAGTGCCTTTTGTACCCCCCGTGCCTCCCTGCGGCGCTTCGGAGGATGTGGGGGCTGCACCGCTCATGGCGGCTCCGGGGAGGGGGAGTCGTCGGGATGGATGTGGAAGGCAGCCACCCAATACAAAGTCATCCCTCGCCCACCTTCCTGCTGGCCGGGTCCGCGGAGTAGAATGCCCTTGTCATTTATTAGCGGTGACGAGCTTCAGCATGTCTCCGTCCCGACGGGGAGGGAACTGGTGATGGTGGTAGCTGGTCTGTGGCTTCGGGGGCTGAGGCGGGCTGGGAGGAAGAGCCATTTTCCCGTAGACGCAGCGTTCACCCCCTTGACGGCTGGAATCCGGGTGCAGCACCTGCTGTTGGTTTGATAGCTGACGGGGCGGGGACCGACAGGATCAGGATGTGCTGCCCCTGTCCACTCAGGTCAGCTCTGGGCTGCAGGGAAAGAAAGATGGTGTAGCAATTGGAGTCCTTGGGCTCCGGATCTGGAGAACCCCGGGCCTCATCCTCAATGGAGGAGCCCGTCTTCCCTCGCTGCTTTTGCAAGGTGGAAAAGAGACTTCCAGACATTTCCAGCCAGAGAAATACCATGAATGAATATCGGGATCTATAGGTTGAAAGAATGGGAAGGCAAGAGAGAGTGAGTAAATTGGAGCCCATCGCCTGGCTGCAGAGAGAAAGCTGACAGAGGTTAGGGTAAGAGGTAACATAAGGTAATATTCTGGATGTCCAGTGGGGAGATACGCAGGGAATATTCAAATAATTGGTTGTGGCATGATGTTGACTTTTATCAGGTGGTGTTTCTTCTTGCATGCAGAAAAGTATGTAGGCTATACACCTCTTCCTGCAGTTTCTTTGGTTTGTAGTTTTAGTGGAAGCTTTCTTGGCGTCTTTTAATACCGCAGACACTTGAGCATTGTTTTATGAGAGAACAGAGTGAACTCCAGAAATAAGAGTCTACCCCAGGGGCTGGCCAGTTTGGCTGGGAGATAGAAACCAGGTAGGGAGGGAGTTGGAATAAGGGTTGGGCCACCCAGCTATGGCAGTGCTTGCAGCTATCCCCTACCCCAAATAGTAATTCAACCTCACTTCACTGCTGGTATGGAAGGAGGGAGCATCTGTCTGAGATAATAAGAAATGAGAAGAGGGGAGAAGTTTGGAAGCAGTTGTGAACATCTGGTTTCAATGGTAGCTTGTGCTTTGTACATCTTAGAGGTAATGGAGAAACTGCATGCTGTGGGCAGAAGCGTTACTGTAATTTTGTATTGCTAAAGATGACGAATGTTTATTTACATATACATATACATATACATATACATATAAATGAAAGCCCAGCGACCTTTACAGTGGAACGACCAGTCATTATGATGCACACTGACCACCATGGGGCAGACACTCAACGCAAAAGCTTCTCCCGGTGGTTAGTGTGCTCCCACAGCGGGAGCACTGCTCAGCCAGAAGCCGGACTCATGGCTGGCAAGTGCAGCGGTGGTGGCAGTAGCCTCTCCTGCCTCCACGGCAGCACTAAGGAGCGGCAAGCCAAGCGGTAAGGAGAGAGCAGGTGGGTGGTAAGGAGCGAGGAGGCGGGCGGTTAGGAGTGAGCAGGCAGGTCGTAAGGAGCAAGCAGGCGGGCGGTTAGGAGCGAGCAGGCGGGTGGTTAGGAGTGAGGGGTCCGGATTGTGAGAGGGATGTCCAACTGCCAGTTTAGGCCCAATCTGGCCTAAACTGGCAGTTGGACATCCCCCGCG
>NW_005354718.1:3891833-3897123 GCF_000412655.1 Myotis brandtii | reverse complement strand
CCCCCCCTGATGGGCCCTGCTCTGTGAGTGACAGGGGGCAGTGCCCCAACCTCCTGATCGGCCCTGCTCTGTGCGTGACAGGGGGCGCTGCAACTTTTGTGAACCGGGCCTCTAGTGTATATGTAAAAGCCTAAGTGTCTGTGCGACCAGTCGACCGAATGACTTGTCAACCAATTGCTATGGCACGCACTGACCACCAAAGGGCAGATGCTCAATGCAGGAGCTGCCCCCTGGTGGTCAGTGCGCTCCCACAGCCAACCTCCTGCAGTCCCTCCCCCCAGCTGGCTGACCCTGATGGGCCCCAATAGGCCCTGATCGCCAGCCAGGCGGAGGGACCCCACCCATGCACAAATTTGTGCACTGGGCCTCTAGTATACAATAAAGTCATCCATTTTAAGCATTTGGTTGATTAGTTTTGACAGAGGTATACATCTCTGTAACTACCACCAAACCAGGTTATAGAACATTTCCATTATCCCCAAAATTATCTTGTACCCAAATGGGGGGGCATTTTAATTTTTTTTAAAAATTTACTATTATGTGTGCAAATATGAAAATAAAGGAAAAAATTATCTACAATCTCATATCTGTAGGGGTTCTTTAAAAGATAATATAATCTTTTGATAGTTGACTTTAAAATATTGAGACAAAGAGGAAGGAGTGAGAAGTTACATGCTATTTTCAGTGGAGGATTTTCCTTAGAAATTTGAATCTATATCATTTTAGGCCAGAGCACAGCTTTCTGTATTAAGGACACAGTGAGAAAACTAGGATGAAAACCAAGGTCTTCTGAGTCCCAACTTTATAAAGCGCTTTATCACCAGATCATAGTAGGTACCTGTTGGGTTTTTTTGTTGGTTTTTTTTTTGTTGGGTTTTTTTTTGTTTTGTTATCATCTCCCAATTTCTATTGTGGGTAGGTAGCTAGGGAAAATGCTGATTTTTAGTACCAACTTCTATAATGTCAGATATGAAGTTTTAAAACTGTAGTTCAAAGTGACAGATTCAGTCCCACTACCTGTAAGAGGCTAGGGAAGAGTAGTAACTTAGTATAGATGAGCTGGTGCTGGAGTGACTGCTTATGTGTGTGTGTGTTTTAATATTTTTTATTGATTTTTAGAGCGGGAGGTGGGGGGGGGGAGAGAGAAACATTGATTGGCTGCCTCCTGCAGGCCCCTACTGGGGATCGAGCCCACAACCCAGACGCAACCCAGGCATGTGCCCTGACTGGGAATCAAACTGGCAAACTTTCAGTGCACAAGAGGAATCCCAACCGACTTAGCCACATTGGCCAGGGCATGACTGTTTACGTTTAATAACAGACATTGTCTTGCAATAAAGACGTTTTTGTTTTCAACACTGCATAGAGTCTGTCTGGGTAGATATGCATATATGTAAATCAGTGACAGAAGGTGAACCGGTGCAATCCTGTTCATCCTTCATGTGTGCTGGCTTTGAGGGTTACTTGAAATATCCCTTGCCATCATTTTACCCATTTCTCTAAAGGTATTAATCATACACTGTGCTCTGTGAAATGAACAATTTTCTTTAAGCCTTTAACCCATTGCCTCAGATGACTTAAGACAAAATATTAAGACTTCTTTAGTCCCAGGGACTTTACTATGAACACCTGTGTGTTCTTCTAAGGCAGCGGTTCTCAACCTGTGGGTTGCGACCCCTTTGGCGGTCGAACGACCCTTTCACAGGGGTCGCCTAAGACCATCCTGCATATCAGATATTTACATTACGATTCATAACAGTAGCAACATTGCAGTTATGAAATAGCAATGAAAATAATTTTATGGTTGGGTCACAACATGAGGAACTGTATTTAAAGGGCCAGAAGATTGAGGACCACTGTTCTAAGGTATTCTGAGTTAACATGCCTCTTATTAAAGAAACTATAGTTATATAATGAGTTTGGTTTTTTTTAAAGCATTTGGTACAACCTTTTTTTTTTTTAATGTTAAGTTATACCCTTCTAATAAGCTAAGTGATTATGGAAATATGCTCTACTAAATAAAGTTACTGAAAAACTCCAGAAGAGTTATACTAGTACTTAGCAAAGTGCTTATTTGCTATATGGGAATGACATAGGCCTTGTCCAGATGGAGTTTACTTTAATCACAATTAAGCTTCACCTTATTAGTTTCAATGCAATATCAGCCTAAGGAGAATTTTTTATCCCTGCAAGCCTTGTGTTGGCAAATATGATAAGAAAGTTTACTATGTCTTCATGGCATTGATAAAATAGGCTGGGACAAATATAGAGTCATGTGATAAACAAGGCCCCTCTCTTTTCTTCCCTGTTGAAATACATAAACATGCAGTCAGGATATGGCTTTGAGAACATACTGTCCCTCTTAAACCATTCTCTTCCTTTTTCTCCTCCAGCCATAAGTTCATGCTCCAGTTTTCTAGGCTTTCCTTGAAGTCTTTTGATGAATGAAATCTGCTTTCCGAAATTCTGGGGTACATATCTCATATTCTCTTCCTAAGGCAGAATATGTGTGTATTAAAAAAACAATCATCACCACCAGTGGATAAATTAATAGATTTGTCCTTCTGTGGCTAATGTCATTACTCATAAATACCAAAAGTTCAAAGGCATTTTAAAAGGTAGTCCATAAACACACATTAAGTAGTTATAGCTCCACTCTTCCAAACAAGTCAAATAGACTTTGTTCTGAAGAATGGCATTAAGTAAACTATTAGAAGATGAACTACACTCAAGTAAACAACAGTAAACTCTATCTTTCATCACAATTATATGTGATTGATCTAGGGTTTTAATTGTCTGCAAGCTCACTAAATCATAATGTGATATGACTGGCAAAAAAAGAACACGATCTTTTAAAGCAATTTAGTGCTCTGGATAAGAAAGGTAATAAATAGTTCTACTCCCCTGTGTGGAGGCATATTGTACATGTTCCATAAATGGAGAACGGTCTGGATACTATGTCATTAGAAATGGACACATTTCTTTAGTTTCTATGTTCTAGTTCAGTCTCAAAATGAAGAGACTAATGAGAACTATAATAGTTACCTTAATTTATTTGAAAGGCTATTGGATAAAATAGCAGAGTAAATTGTATTGGATCATTTCAGGCAGTGTAGGCTAAAAGTTACAGGAAAGTAAATTTTGGGTTAATTGTGAGCTGTAAGAATGGAAGTTGACTGAGAGGAAATGTTTTGTATTGGGTAAAATAGCAGAGTAAATTGTATTGGATCATTTCAGGCAGTGTAGGCTAAAAGTTACAGGAAGGTAGATTTTGGGTTAATTGTGAGCTGTAAGAATGGAAGTTGGCTGAAAGGAAATGTTTTGACAGGCTTAGAGACCCAATTATCAGATAGGGTAGGGTTTCCCTATGGTGTAAGCCAGGGGTGGGCAAACTTTTTGACTCGAGGGCCACAATGGGTTCTTAAACTGGACCGGAGGGCCGGAACAAAAGCATGGATGGAGTGTTTGTGTGAACTAATATAAATTCAAAGTAAACATCATTACATAAAAGGGTACGGTCTTTTTTGTTTGTTTGCTTTATTCATTTCAAACGGGCGGATCCGGCCCACGGGCTGTAGTTTGCCCACGGCTGGTGTAAGCAGTTGAACTAGGGTTGTTGTTTTCTTATGTTTTTGAACCTGTCAAATGGTATCACAAGAAAACGTATAACCAAAAGATTTCTTGGTGCTAGAGATGCTTCAATTACTAACTCAGCTCTTGCCACATGACCACTTCTAGAGCCTCCAGATGTTGTTACCACTTCAAAACAGAAGAATTAGAAAAAGAGTTATACACTATATTTAAAGTTTCTTTTTCAGAATGATGTTCCTGAACAAGCATCCAAGTAAGTCCCTGGGGATGAGGGAAATATTTGGAATGTTTGGGAATTTAAATGATGTGAGAACTTGTTTTCAGAGAACAATTAGGAAAACCTTCCCTTAATTCCAGATGCTGGAAAAAAAAAATCTGGGGATTGAATAAAAAATTATTAATTTTATTCTTAAATTGGGAAAATTACTAAGAGCAATCAAATAGAACAAAAGCAAACTTTTTGGTGTATGGGATGATGCTCAAACCAACTGAGCCACCCAGCCAGGGCTGGACGGCACAGGTTTTTTTGTTATTGTTGTTTGGTGTTTTTTTGTTGTTGTTAATCCTCACCTGAAGATATTTCTCCATCAATTTTTTAGAGAGGGTGGAAGTGGTTGGGGAGGGGAGAGAGAGAGAGAGAGAGAGAGAGAGAAAGAGAGAAAGAGAAACATTGACATGAGAGAGACACATAGTTTGGTTGCCTCCCAGTGGTGGTGAACTCACCCTGACTAGGGCCGGAAATTGAACCCTCGACTCTTCTGTGCGTGGGCTGACACTTTAACCACTTAGGCACACCAACCAGCCAAGGCTGGAAGGCAGTTTTTTAAAAAAGGTTTTAGTAAAATGTTTTAATTTTTATAATAAAAAATTATCCCCCTAATATGAAAGCACTGTAAAGATATTATTCATAGGTAAGCAAACATACAAACAGAGTCCATGAAAATATGCTAAAATCTCACTACCCACAACTGTTAACATTTTGGTATATATTCCCTCTGATTTCCCCCCATGTAAATACAATTAATATTTAATCCAAATGAGATTTCATACATATTGCTTTGTAACCTACTTTACTGAACTATATAATAAAAGGCTAATATGCAAATTGTCCCCTCGAGAGTTCCACTGACCAGGAATTTGACCACCCTCTATGACATGCACTCACCACCAGGGGGCGGCGTGGAATGAAGGAACGCCCTGGCCTGCTGCTGGGGAAAGAAAGCCCCGATCGGCCCGGATCTCCGGCCAGGCCTAAGGACCCTACCTGTGCACCGGGCCTCTAGTATATTATTAATGCCTTTCTATATTAGTAAATAAACATCTTCACTATCAGTTTCTTTTGTAACTTTTTATTTTGGACTCATTTTAGACTTACAGAAAACTTGAAAAAATAGCACAGACAGTTATTTTATATCTCTCACGCCTATATCCACTAATGTTGACATCCTACATAACCTTAGTATAATTATTAGGGTAAAGAATTAATATTGATAATAACTAAACTACAAACCTTATTTGAATTTTACCAGTTTTCCCACTAATGTTCTTATTCTGTTCCAGGGGTTTTTTTAGGATCCCACATTACATTTAGTATTTCTCCTTTATCTCTTCCAGTCTGTGTCTCAGTTTCTTCATAGTCTCTTTCAATTTGTAACAGTGTCTTGGTCTTTCCTTGTTTTTCATGACTGTTACTTTTAAT
>NW_005354718.1:3865675-3891681 GCF_000412655.1 Myotis brandtii | reverse complement strand
TTTTTTTTTTATTGATTTCAGAGAGGAAGGGAGAGATAGAAAGAAACATCTATGATGAGAGAGAATCATTGATTGGCTGCCTCCTGCATGCCCCCTACGGAAACCAAGCCTGAAACCCGGGAAACCCCAGGCATGTGCCCTGACCGGGAATCAAACCGTGACCTCCTGCCAGAACCGGTTTGGCTCAGTGGATAGAGCGTCGGCCTGCGGACTCAAGGGTCTCGGGTTCGATTCCGGTCAAGGGCATGTACCTTGGTTGCGGGCACATCCCCAGTGGGGGGTGTGCAGGAGGCAGCTGATCAATGTTTCTCTCTCATTGATGTTTCTGGCTCTCTATCCCTCTCCCTTCCTCTCTGTAAAAAATCAATAAAATATATTAAAAAAAAAAAAACCGTGACCTCCTGGTTCATAGGTCAATGCTCAACCACTGAGCCACACTGGCTGCATGACCTTGATACTTTTGAAGATTATTGAACAGTTTTGTACAATGATCCTCAATTTGAGTTTGATGTTTTTTCATGATTGGAATGAGGTTATACATTTTGGGCAAGAATAACAAAAATGGTACCATATTTTTCTCAGGGCATCATATTAAGGGTTTCTTGATATTAATATTTTTTATTAGTGATATTTATCTTAATCACTTGGTTAACTTGGTATCTGCAGGATCTCTACTTTATACTTACTATCTTTTCCCTTTCTAGTTAATAAATATCGTTAGGGAGATAATTTGAAACTATTTGGTGTCATTTTAAATATATTTTACAGATTTTTAAGAGTTTTTTTCTTAATTGCAAAAGTATTGACACTTGTTTGTCTAAGTCAAGCAACATGACATTGTTTATTCTTTTTTTATATATTTTTATTGCTTTCAGAGAGGAAGGAAGAGGAAAAGAGAGATAGAAACATCAACAATGAGAGAGAATCATTGATCAGCTGCCACTGCACACTCCCTACTGGGGATGGAGCCTGCAACCTGGGCATGTGCCCTTGTCTGGAATCGAACCTGAGACCCTTTAGTCCACAGGCTATCCACTGAGCCAAACCAGCTAGGGCAACATTGTTTACTCTTTTAATCCTCACCCCAGGACATGCTTATTGATTTTAGAAATAGGGGAAGGGAGTGAGAGAGAGAGAAACATGAAACATCAATTGGTTGTCTTCTGCATGTGCCCCAACTGGGGATCGAACCCACAACCTAGTTATGTGCCTTGACCAGGGATCAAACCTGCTCCAACCAACTGAGCCACCCTGGCCAGGGCTTTATTTTATTTTTTTACCTACATTTTAATGGGTTTTGTAGGGTAATCTCATTGTCATTTTAATTTGCATTTTTGTAATGACTAATGATGTTGAGCATGCTTTCACATGTAAATAAGCATGGCATAGCTCAGCAGGTGTTGCTCAGTGGTTGAGTGTTGACCTATACCAGTAAACCAGGAGGTCATGGTTCAATTCTCGGGTCAGGGCACATGCCCAGGTTACAGGCTCAGTGGGGCTTGCAGGAGGCAGCCAATCAGTGATTCTCTCTCACCATTGATGTTTCTCTTTCTCTCTTCCTCTCCTTTCCTCTCTGAAATCAATACAAATATATATTTTTTAAAAATAAGCATGACATAGAAGTCATCTGTAACAGTTTCTTTTGAAGAGCAGGTTTTACTTTTGATGAGGCCCAATTTTTTTTTCCTTTGATGGTTAGTGCTTTTTTTGTGTTCTAAAAACTCTTTGGCACTCATTCATTTTGATCTCTCATTAATTGCATGGTTCTTGAAAAAAAACTAATACTGTGGGGAATGCTTTGTCTGTACAGCCTCTAACTGATAATAGAGTTACCTTTACACACCAAAAATTAGCCATTTCAGAAGGGAAGGATAATTCTCACCCACTACAGCTGCTTTTCTTTTTTCCAGATATCTATGGTATATGTGGGCAATCACTTGTTTCCAAGACTTTTTTTTAATCACCCACTTTCCTTTTGTATTGTCAAAGGATAAAATAAGAATATATTATAGGTCACTTTCTCTGAAATTACAGAACTGTGCTATTACTGGTGCCCCTAGAATTTTAAGAAGGAACTTATAACAAAATCTACTCATTTTCTTTTCTTTCAGTGGTGGGATCAGCAAGTTGATTTTCATACTACTTTCTTGCACCATTTGGCACAATTGGTGCCCGAAATTTATTTTGCTGAAATGGACCCAGACTTGGAAAAGCAGGAGGAGAGTATACAAACGTCAGTATTCACTCCACTGGAATGGTATTTATTTGGAGAAGATCCAGATATTTGTTTAGAGAAATTAAAACATAGTGGAGTATTTCAACTCTGTGGGAAGGTTTTCAAAAGTGGAGAAACAACATATTCTTGTAGGTAAGAATTAGAAATTTACAGGATTGGTTATAATTACAATATTGATATTTTGTAATTCAGGTACACCTTTCTTGGTTTATTACTTGTATAATCCTACTTAACTAACTTCCTTTTATTATGCACTTATACATCTGTTTTTGCTAGTATACTAGTAGCTTGTTTGTTTGTTTTTAAAATTTTTTTTAATTTCAGAGAAGAAGGGAGAGGGGGAGAGATAGAAACATCAATGATGAGAGGGAATCATTGATTGGCTGCCCCCTGCACTCCCCTGACTGGGGATCAAGCCCACAACCCGGGCATGTGCCCTTCACAGGAATCGAACCCTGACCTCCTAGTTCAGTGATGGCGAACCTTTTGAACTCGGCATGTCAGCATTTTGAAAAACCCTAACTTAACTCTGCTGCCGTGTCACATATAGAAATTTTTTGATATTTGCAACCATAGTAAAACAAAGATTTATATTTTTGATATTTATTTTATATATTTAAATGCCATTTAACAAAGAAAAATCAACCCAAAAAATGAGTGTCATAGGTTCGCCATCACTGTCCTAGTTCATATGTTGACACTCAACCACTGAGCCATGTCAGCCGGCAGCTTGTTTTTTTAATATGACATAATTAAGCAGTTTTCTCATTTTTTCTTCATGTTCTCCAAAAGTGTGCATAAGTGATAGATTTTTGCCTCATTATGTAGTCCACATACTCTTAATTTGAAACTCTTGAGGCCAGGTGTATTTCAGAATTTTTATACTTCCCTAGCAGAGTCAAGGCAGGATTTTATCATCAAACACAGCATTTTTGTAAGAAATCTGTAAATATGCACAGCAAGCGGTATACATAGAGTCTGTAGTTTCATGTTATTTCAAGTCAGTTTTTGTTACCAAGTGAGATTTGGTGCCAAAGGATTGCAGACCTGTAAGGGCAGAAAGAATTTCACTGGGTAAAGGAGGCCAGTGGTATGGAAACTAGAAACAGATTTAGGCTTTTACCCTTTGTGAGAGCAGTTGCCTTAAACATGGAAAACTTTTTCACTCCCTAATCCTGCCTGAAACTTTCAACTTTTAGATCTTAGCAGCACTTTTAGTTGTTTTTCTTTTTTCTCCTTTAATAGAGGTAGTTTAGGTTGGGTTAGAAGTGGGACTTTTTAGACTTTATAAATACAGAAATTGTTTTTTGCTTTACTGTAATTCTAGGTTTGACTGGTTTATATTTAGTTAATAGTTGTTTAGAACATACTATCTTTTATCCAATTCTTTCATCAGGAAAAAGTCAGCTTATGTGTTTTGTACACTGTTTTGCTGTATAGCCTGATATACTTCATTTATCTTACATATTTTTAGCTGAAGCCCTAATCAGTTTCAACTAAAGCATAGTAGACATTTGTAGACCCTATTTCTCCAAAAGTGTCATGGAGACATTTAAAAAATATATATGTTTTTATTGATGTTTTTAGAGAGAGAGGAAGTGTGAGGGAAACATCAATGAAAGAGAAAAATCGATTGGCTGCCTCCTGCAGGCCCCTGTTGGGGATCTAGCCTGCAACTTTGGCTTGTGCCCTAAGCTGGATGCGCCATACTGGCTAGGGCACATGGAGGTATTTCAAATCGTCACACCTGGGGAAATGGCACTAGTGGGTAGAGACAGGGTTGCTGCTTAAACATCCTACAATGCACAGGACATCTTTATGTCTGACAACTATCTGGTTCAAAACTTGAGTACTGTTGAAGTTTAGAAATCCTGCTCTAAATAGGTCAGTAGATCAAATACATTTTAGAGAACATTGTTAGGCAATTTTTATTTCCTATTATTCTTTTAAGATTTATTTTTAAAACTTCCAATTCCATATCTTCAACTCTTCTAAATATTTTAAAAATTAATTTTGTAGCCCTAGCCGGTTTGGCTCAGTGGATAGAGCATCAGCCTGCAGACTGAAGGTCCCAGGTTTAATTCTGGTCAAGGACACATGCCTGTGTTGCGGGCTCGATCCCCAGTGGGGGGCATGCAGGAGGCAGCCGACCAATGATTCTCTTTCATCACTGATGTTTCTATCTATCTCTCCCTCTCTCTTCCTCTCTGAAATCAATCAAAAAAAATTATTTTAAAAAAATTAATTTTGCATTTTGCACTAATTTATAGCAGGTCCTCAAATAACATTTTGTTCAGTGTTGTTCATTATAGTGATAAGATGCCATAGGAACTTAACTCTTGTTTATGTCAATTAACCTATTGTAAAAATTATATTTTTGGTGTGTATGGGTTTTTTTTAATCCTCACCCGAGGATATGTATTTTAAAATTGATTTTGAGAGAGAGAGAGAGAGAGAGAGAGAGAGACACACATCGATGTTAGAGAAAAATATCAATTGGTTGCCTCCCATACATGCTTTGACTAGGGATTGATCCCTCAACCTAGGTATGTGTCCTGACTGGGAAAATTGAACCTCTGCAACCTTTTAGTATACCAGATGATGTTGCAACCAACTGAACCACTCAGCCAGGGCTGAAATTAGTTTTGTTATATGTTGTTTCACTTAAAGTCAAAGAACCTATAGGTGACCTTAAGTGAGGACTTACTATATATTGTCCTCAGTGTTTTCCTGAAAATATTAAATAAAATAGTACATTTTAAAAGCTGTTGTTAGGGAAGAAATGAAGAGAGATTGAATTTCATTCATTAAATAAATATTAGTTCAATATCTAACATGTAGTAGGCACTGTTTTAAGGTGTTTGGGACATAATCAATATCCTCCTATATAATAAAAGCGTAATATGCTAAGTGTCCAGCCTATCGGTCCACCATTCGGTTGACCTCTCAATCAGTCGCTGTGACGCTCACTGACCACCAGGGGGAAGACTGGTAGGTTAGCTTGCTGCTGGGGTCCATCTGATCTGGACTGGGCTAGAGGGCTAGACATGCCCTGGAGCTCTCCATTGTCCCTCCCCGGCTGGTGGTCCCTGATCAGCCTGATCGGGACTGGGCAAGACTGCCCCAATGGACCCCGATCGCCGGCCCCAATCGCTGGCCAGGCCGAGAGACCCCATGTGTGCATGAATTCATGCACTGGGCCTCTAGTATAAAATAAATAGAATGCTGGCCAGGTAGTTAAGTTGGTTAGAGCATCGTCCTGATAACGAAGGTTGCGGGTTCGGTCCCAAGTCAGGGCACATACAAGAATCAACCAATGCATACAAAAATAAGTGGAACAAATCAATGTTTCTCTCTCTCCCCCTTCCTCTATCTCTAAAATCAATCAATAAATAAAAAATTTAAAAAATAAATAGAAATTCCTGCCCTTATGATGCTTACATTCTAATGGCTTTTGTCTTTATCCAAGCTTTATTTACCATTGAACAATCATTGTTTGTAAAGTGTTTGTAAATGTAATGGGTAAGATGATTGCAAATACTTTTTTAAAAGTTAATTGCCGGGGTTCTTGTCCCAGCATCAAGAAGGGTTCAGGAATCTGGACAAGGGGCTGAGTGTAGATGACATAGGAATCCAGAGACTAATAAAGAATCCCGAGACGAGATATAATTTTGAAAAGGCATTGGGGGTCAGAGGACCTTCAGCTAAAGGAACTGAAGACTCCCTCCTTGTCTAGGACCCTTGCTTTTATTAACACAATTTGTCCTAAGGCAAGGTGGAGATAATACACTTCAAAGGGTAAGGTTTCAAAGGGTACAGAAGCATTGTCAGTTAGGGGAATAGCCTATGGCTGTTCAGGTGTTTGGCCAGTAGGAGGCAATAACATGTAGATTAAGATGCCTTTTAGCTGTCTGGCAGCCACAGTCAGTTTCCTATTCAGGTTTGGAGAAATGCCTTTAGCCATTCCCAACAGGTGACTACATGTGTGACTCAACCCTGTTGAGTCCCCAAGTCTCATCAACCTTTTGATGAAACTCTTGAAATTATGACATGCTGGAATTGGTTTCCGGCAGTTAATCACTTTTTCATAAAACTAATTTTGAAGTGTATCTTAACAGTTTGAAACCATGTGCAAACTCAAAGTAATGAGAATGATTTAAGAAACAAAATGAAATATCCAAACTTAAACATTCAACTATGGCTAAAATGAGGCTAAAATTGTTTGAAATTTAGTTTTTGAAGCATTTTTATAATTAGTTTGGATCATATAGGAAACTCATTCACATTACATTATAGTCCGTAAGCATCAGTTGGAGTAATCTAAATTTTGGATTCTGATTTTTAATCTTTTTCAGGGATTGTGCAATTGATCCAACATGTGTACTCTGTATGGACTGCTTCCAGAACAGTGTTCATAAAAACCATCGTTACAAGGTATGAAAATAGAGCCATAAAATATTTAGATTAGCAGGAATCTGTTGGCCACCTAGTTCATATTCCTGACCAGTACTTGAATTCCTGCTATTACAGTTCTGATGTGTGTAACTTTAGCTCTGATTAAACATATTATGCGAGGAAGAGGTAGTCCCATACAATTTTTTATAAGTATGTCACATTTACACAAAAGATTGTGTAAGGTGTATGAACAGCTTAAAGGATAACTATAAAGTGAACACTCATGTAACCAATACTAAGGTCAAGAAATAAAACATTGCCTGCTCTCAGAGGCCTCTTCCCATTTGTTCTTCCCGGATCATAATCTTTCTCTCACCCCTCACAATAATTTGTCCTTTATTCCCCGTTTAGCTTATCACTCAAATCATATTGAATAGTTTTATCTGGGTTTTTAAAAAATATATATATATTATTGATTTCAGAGAGGCAGGGAGAGGGCGAGAGATAGAGACATCAGTGATGAGAGAGAATCATTGATTGACTGCCTCCTGCACACCCCCACTGGGGATTGAACCTTGACCAGCATGTGTCCTTGACCAAAATCTAACTCAGTACCATTTAGTCCCCAGGCTGATGCTCTATCCACTGAGCCAAACCAGTTAGGGCAAGTTTTATTGGTTTTTGAACTTTATGTAGGTGGAGTCATACTGTATCTTTTTCCTTTTGAGTGACTTCTTTCATTCAGCATTGTGTGTGTAGCTGTAATTTGTCCATTGGCCTTATAATGCTCAGTAATCCATTTTGTCTTTATTTATTGTGCTATATATGGATAATGCACATTGCTTCTAATTTGTGGTTATTATGAACAATTCTGCTATGAACATTCTTATTTGTGCGTTTTGGTATATATGTACAGTAGTTTTTCTGGGCTATTTATCTGGAATAGAATTGCTGAGTTCTAGAGCAGGGGTGGGCAACCTTTTTGTGAGTGCATGCCAAAACCAGCAAAATCTCTGACTCATAATTCTTCTGCGTGCCAACCCTAATTTTTTGAGAACATGTTACGCCTACTTGATATCTCTTAAGGTGTATGTATGTGAAGAACCTTGAAGAAATAATAAAATTCATTCGAGTGACAAAAACACAGTATATGATGATGAAAAATACATTTATTTTTTAATGTATACATGTACACTGATAGTCCGACAGAAAACTTTATGACTCCGTTTGATATTATCAGTGGGACTTTTGCTGCTGCATCACTGATGACAGAGATTTTACATCAAGTTTATATTCGTGACCTTCAGAGATATGCACGAGCTACTACTTTCATCCGTCAGGCTACTCGAGACTTAACAAAATTCATCACTCAGAACAAAGATTCACAAGCGTATGTGGATGAGAACATGGAGAGTAATGCTGTCGCAGTTTTTTAAACAAAAAATTTTCTGGAATGGCATTCCAAGTCCTCAATAGTTCGTTTTCGACACTTCTCTCTGGTAGTCCTGTCTCTAATCGCTTTTTTTCAATGTTTTCCAAGTCAACTCTAAGGTCAATAAATTTCTGCTTCCAAATTGAGCTACTCTGAAATTCAATCAACTGCATTTCAAAGTCAGCCATGTCTATCCGTGAAAACATTTGTAAGTTTAGTTCCTCCAGTTTCATGCTGTCTGGAAACCTCATGAATTTTGCTGTCTCTTCCAGTTCTCTGAATTTCGCAAATCTTGAGAAGAACTGCTCAATAGTTGACTCGATGATGTTTAAAAACAGCTTTTGAAGGCTTTGACAGTCTGTTCTGTCATCTTTTGGGAGGTCTTTGATGTGCCTCTTGAGGTTTGGGAAATATCTAAATCTCTCACCATCCACATCCCTCTTAAAGACTTCCAGTTTCTTTTCAAAAGCCTTTATGTAACCAAACATAACATCAAGTGTCTTGCCAGTTCCTTGTAATTTAACATTTAAGTCATTCAAATGTTCACAAAAATTGTAAATGGAAGATTATAAGAGAGGGTTTCGCATGCCAGCAAAAGTTACTGGCGTGCCATGTTTGGCACGCATGCCAGGGGTTGCCCACCCCTGTTCTAGAGTATATGATCTTCAGTCATAATAGATAACATCAGACTGTTTTCCAAAGTGGTTGTACCAATTTATGGCAGCAGTATATAAGAGTTGCCATTGCTCCACATTTTTGCAAGATTTGGTGTCTTTTTAATTTTAGCCAATCTGATGGTTATATAATAGTGTCACATTGTGATCTTAATTTAATTTTCCTAATTACTAATGAGGTTGAGGGCTTTTTCTTTTCCTGTTACATTTTTAGACAACCTTGTAATTTTGAGCTGAAATATACTTCTTAAGTAATAGTATTGGTTCTTTTTTTTTTTTTAAATATATTTTATTGAGTTTTTACAGAGAGGAAGGGAGAGGGGTAGAGAATTAGAAACATCTATGAGAGAGAAAGATCGATCAGTTGCCTCCTGCACACCCCCTACTGGGGATGTGCCCTCAACCAAGGTACATGCCCTTGACCGGAATCGAACCCGGGACCCTTGAGTCTGCAGGCTGACGCTCTATCCACCGAGCCAAACCGTTTAGTGCAGTATTGGTTCTTTACTCTGGGCTTAGACAAACATAATAACTTGATGCTTCTTTCTGTGTATTTTTAAAAAACCCTCACCCAAGGATATTTTTCCATTGCTTTTTGGAGAGAGGGAAAGACAGAGAGAAATATTGATGTGAGAGAAACACATCAATTGGTTGCCTCCTGCACTTGTCCTGACCAGGGTCCAGGCAGGGGAGGAGCCTACTACTGAGGTACGTGCCTTAGACTGGAATCAAACCCAGGACCCTTTGGTCCACAGGCTGACACTCTATCCACTGAGCCTAATCAACCAGGACTGATGTTTCTTTTTGGACATGTAACATGCCTAAAGTTTTATATAGACTGTGTCTTCCATAGAGTTGAAAGTGATGTTTATGTTTTTAGACTGGCCTCAATATTATTGCTTTAAGCTCAGGAAGTGCTGGGCTATAGATATAGGTTATAAATATTGTGCACAAGGAAAAACAGATTGAGAAGCCTATAATATAGTGTGGTTAAAATGTTTTCCTAAGATTACAAAGCTAATCACTGGTGGAATTTACATATTTGATCATTGGTTACACTCCTCAATTGTAACAAATATACCACACTAATGCAAGTTCTTAATAATACAGGAAACACTGTAGATTAGGGGAAGAAGGGCTATATATAAACTTGATATTTTCTGCTCAATTTTTCTTTAAACCAACTGCTCTAAAAAATAATTTTAGTTCTATTTTTTTAAAGAACTTTTAAAGGTTCTTAATACATTTTTCCAAATTGCTATAGGAAAGAACTATACCAAATGTAGTACAGTCAGCAGTCCAGAAACCTGCAGGACCTGCAGAAACCTCTTAATAGAAACTTTATAACTGAACCCGACTTTTAAAATAATTCTACCATCACTATTGAAATGAAATTATTTTATTGTTCTTAATGTTGTTTCTCTTACCTTACTTTGGAATGGTGAATATGAAATACCCTTGCATTGCTACTTTACTTTGCTATCATCCTGGATAATAGGAACAAGGCATTTGGCAGTTTATTTTGCAGTCGTTCTTGCTGACAGGACCAAGGTCTTTGATTTGAAGAGTAGAATAAATTTTAAGTAGCCAAGATCAGAATAATATGACTTTGATCAAGTAGAACCAAAATAGTAGCTGAGTTTATCTAACAGGGTCTTCTTGCATCTTCGAAGTTAATACTGAAAACCAAGCCGGCTTGTAATCTTGGCACTCTTTTTTGGAACACATTCTAGAGTCAATTAGAATAAACTTGGAGAAGAAAACAAAGCTCACTAACAATGTTCTTTTTCCTTTGTTCCGCTTCTGTGTATGTCTCTATATTTACTAAATGACAGTGATGTATTTATATTTGTGTCTTTCATCCCTACCTGACTATAAGCTCTCCAGGACAAGATCCAGATCTCATATACTTTATACCTCTTATGTCTGTCATGGTACTTGGGACATAGAGGCTTTCAACAAGCATGTGTGAAAATAAAGTGTTAGGATCAAAAGCACTAAATCATAGGCAGAGCTGGTGATATCTAAGATTTAATTATAAAAATAACTATCTCGGTCTATTTTAACATCAGCCTGTTGTAATCTTACATAATGAGAATTTATATACATACTAGAAGCCCGGTGTACGAAATTCGTGCACTGGGGTGGTGGTCCCTCAGCCCGGCCTGCGCCCTTTTGCAGTCCAGGAACCCTCAGAGCAGTGGTTCTCAACCTTCCTAATGCCGCTACCCTTTAATACAGTTCCTCAGGTTGTGGTGACCCCCAACCATAAAATTATTTTTGTTGCTACTTCATAACTGTAATTTTGCTACTGTTATGAATCATAATGTAAATATCTGGTATGCAGGATGTATGTAGGCGACCCCTGTGAAAGTGTCGTTCAACCCCCAAAGGGGTTGCGACCCACAGGTTGAGAACCACTGCCTCAGAGGATCAGACCTAAGCTGGCAGGCAGACATCCCTCTTGCAGTCTGGGATCCCTCACTCCTTACTGCCCGCCTGCTCACTGCTCTTTACTACTCAGCTCACTGCTCCTTAGCGCTGCCGCGGAGGCGGGAGAGGCTTCTGCCACCGCCGCTATGCTAGCCAGCCATGAGCTCGGCTTCTGGCTGAGTGGCACTCCCCTTGTGGGAGCACACTGACCACCAGGAGGCAGCTCCTGCATTGAGTGTCTGCTCCCGGATGGTCAGTGCGCATCATAGCAACCGGTCATTCTGGTTATTCCACCATAACAGTCGCTTAGGCTTTTATTATATAGACTTGAGGCCTGGTGCACAAAATTCATGCACACGGGGAAGGGGGTACCTCAGCCTGGCCTGCTCCCTCTCGCAGTTCGGGAGTCCTCAGGAGATGTCCGACTGACGGCTTAGGCCTGCCCCAGGGAGCGAGCCTAAGCCATCAGTCTGACATCCTTAGCACTGCCGCTGCGCTCACCATCCGTGAGCCCGGCTTCTGGGTGAGTGGCGCTCCCCCTGTGGAAGGGCACTGACCACCAAGGGGCAGCTCCTGAGTTGAGTGTCTGCCCCTTGGTGGTCAGTGCATGTCATAGCCTGTCTTTCTTCTGCCTTTTGGTCGATTTGCATATTAGCCTTTTATTATATAGGATACTAGAGGCCCAGTGCACAAATTCGTGCACCAGTGGGGTCCCTTGGCCTGGCCTGTGGGATTGGGCGGAAACCGGCTCTCCAACATCCCCCGAGGGATCCAGGATTGCGAGAGGGCACAGGCCAGGCCGAGGGACCCCACCAGTGCACGATTGGGGCCAGGGAGGGACGCGGGAGGTTGGCCAGCTGGGGAGGGATCGCAGGAGCGCTCCAGGGAGTGTCCAGCCTGTCTCGCTCAGTTCCGATAGGCCGGACCCCAGCAGCAAGCTAACCTACTGGTCGGAGCGTCTGCCCCCTGGTGGTCAGTGCACATCATAGCTACTGGCCGACTGACTGCCTTCTGGTGGTCAGTGCCTGTCATAGTGAGCAGTTGAGCTGCCTTAGCATATCATTAGCATATTATGCTTTGATTAGTTGAACTGATGACCAGACGACCGGACACTTAGCATATTAGGCTTTTATTATATAGGAGGATTATCTTTGAAACACACAGTGTTAAAAAATGTTTATTTACCTAGGCAATATAATAAAACTTACCTTTTAAAATTTCAAATAATACAAAAGATTATAAATAAAAATTATATTTGTCTTTCTGCCCCCTTGTACTTTCTTTGTTAAACTAAACACTACTGTACAAACTTACAGATCTTTTTTTTTATCTATAAACATGTATTTGCAAACATGCACACAGACATACATATGTTTATATATTTAGAGAGGTATTGTGTGTGTGTATATATAAATGGGATCCTACTGTATATTCTATTTTGCTACTTGTTTTTAAATTAACAGTACAGTGGGGCCTTGACTTACGAGTGTCCCAACTAACAAGTTTTTCGAGATACGAGCCGTCTCTCGGCCGATTTTTTGCTTTGAGTTGCGAGCTAAAATTAGGGTTACGAGCCAGCTTCAGATACCCCACCGCTAGTTGGCGCAGTGAACGTCACAGTGAACGCCACAACATCAGCCCAGCATCACGTGTCTCACTCGTTCACTTTAAGATTTGACATACGAGTAATTTGAGTTACGAGCTCCGTCACGGAACGAATTAAACTTGTAAGTCAAGGCCCCACTGTATATCATGGGTGTAATTCTATGTTGATACATATAATAATGTTCTTTTTCTCTGTTCCATTCCTGTGTATGTCTCTATATTTACTAAACGACAATGATGTATTTATATTTGTGTCTTTCATCCCTACTCTTGCCTTATTTAATTGTGCATGTATTCCTTTGTGGGAATATGTCATCATATATTTAACTCATCCACTTTGTATAAACAATTATATTGTTTTCAGTTTTTCACTGATCAACAAATATTGAAGTGTACATATGTCTTTATTTTCATATAGTTCAGTGTATATATTCAAGAATGCCTAAGGCTAGATTCTTAGCAGATTTTCTGGATTGAACAGTATGTACATTTAAAATTTTGATAATTTTTGCCTAATATTGTTTTGTTTTTAATATATTTTTATTGATTTCTGAGAGAGGAAAGGAGATGGAGGGAGGGATACAAACATCAATGGTGAGAGAGAATCATTGATCAGCTGCCTCCTGCATGCCCCTAATGGGGATTGAGCCCTTAACCTGGGCATGTGCCCTGACACAATAAAAGGGCCCATGAGTAACAGAAAAACTCACCCAGTGTGATCAACTTCGAAATATATCCTTTTAATGGGAATGTAAGTTGGCACAAATAACTCAAGAACAACATTAGGTACCCAGCCAGTGTGGCTCAGTTGTTGAGCATCGACCCATGATCCAGGAGGTCATGGTTCGATTCCCAGTCAGGGAATTCAAAATCAGGCCATTGTCATTCTCTATCTGGCTTAATATATTTTAGATAACTTTTTTTTGCAAGAACTCTCAAAGGAAAAATGTAAATCATTTTAGTTGCTGTAGGACACCAAATAGATTAAAATACTTTTTACATTTCTTAAGTACAATATATAAGTATCATTATAATTATTTTAAAATGTCTGTTTAATTAGAAAATCGCATTACTTAAGCATTCTGGGAATTGTGTAGATTTTTTTTTTGCACACTTCACAATCTGTTCTCCATTAGTACAAAAATGTAAAAACTATCATTTAAAAATTAGAGTATATTTTAAAAATTTATCAAATTTGAAGGTACATTTTTGTTGTGGTTAGTATTCAGGTTTTTTACATATCCAGTTCCCATTACATTAAACACAATTAAGGTCAAGTATTAGGGAACATTTATTATTTGAGTTATCTGTGTCATTCTTCCTTGCTTTGTAATATGTTTTGAAATCAAGACAAACTCATTTTTCATTTATTAGATGCATACTTCTTCTGGAGGAGGATTTTGTGACTGTGGAGACACCGAGGCATGGAAAACTGGCCCTTTTTGTATAAGTCATGAACCTGGAGCAGCAGCTACTACAAAAGAGGTAAGAATATTAGTTGTTTTTTTTTAAAAAAAAATAAAAAATGCTAACTACTTTAAGCTTGCTGAAATTAGATAGAAATAAATGTTTTGTGTATGGGTTAAACTGAATTCCATTGAGAATCCTAATAGTGAATTCATAATGAAAAGTTAACTCAGAATACTTTTTGTTAAGCAGTCAATTTGATAAGAGTGAACAATACATATTTAAGCCTAAAAGAACAAATGTAAGTAATTATTGTTAGAAGCCAAATGTAATAAATTAGGAAACAGAAGAACTGACACATAAATTTAATAATTACTTTCCTTAAAAAAAGTCAACAAATTGATTATTCACTATACATCCTAATCAAGAAAAAAAAGAAGTGAGCCAACTCAGATGTATATAAGAAAGAAGAATGAGGAAATAATGATACAATCACAGAAGGGGAATTGTAAGCATTATAAAATAACTCTTTATATGACTATAAATACATTTGAAAATGTATTACTTTATCAAACAATATAAAATGCCAATTTATTAATAAACAGAACACCTGAAATATTTGTAAGCTTTGAAGAAATTCAGAAAATTGTCATGAGACAATACTTTTTAAAAAATGCCATCTACACTAATAAAAGAGAAACATGCAAATTGGTGTCACTCCGCTATGCCCACCAGCCAATCAGAGTGGCTATGCAAATTAATCCAACAAAGATGGCGGTTAATTTGCATATGCAGGTGCGGAGTGAAGACTGAAGGCTCCGACCGGACGGAAGACTGAAGAGGCTTGGCTTCTCCACTGCCGCCAGACCAAAGGCCTGGGTCCCTGGTGCCGGAGAAAAACCGGTGTCGGCAGCCAGGTGCGCAAATCTTCATGCAACAGGCTCCTAGTGTTCAAATAGTTTCACAGAGGAATTCTTTTGAAAACTTTAAGAATAAGGAGTTTTTGTACTCTTTAAACTGTTCCAGATAACGCTAAAGCAGTGAACACCCCTAGGGCCCGCCTTTTGATCTCTTTAAGTACCATTTTCCATTAAATGCGATCAGGGATTGCTGTGAAAATACTAGATTCCAGGCCTTAGGGAATACATAAGCTTATAAGGATGGGTTTATGTCAAAAGAAGAACACAACTTGAAAGGACTTCCATTGACCTGAGTTGGACAATTGTAGCATCAAAAAATAATAAAAAATAACCGCAATAATTCATTAACTCATATTAAAGATATAAAAACCCATGAGTTCCTAATGAAACATATATGAGAAAGCAAATTTAGAAAGATGAAGTTTGTTGCCATTGTAGTGATTATTGTATCAATTACTTAAAAGTTGGTAGGAATTGTGTTTCATGGTAAACAAGTATTTTCAGTTGATGAGGCAAAGCTGTTCTTTTTTAAATATATTTTTATTGATTTCAGAGAGGAAGGGAGAGAGACAGAGAAACATCAATGATGAGAGAGAATTATTGATCATCTGCCTCCTGCACGCCTCCTGCACACCCCCTTCTGGGGATCGAACCTGCAACGGGGCATGTGCCCTTGACCAGAATCAAACCCAGGAACCTTCAGTCTACAGGCCAATGCTCTGTTCACTGAGCCAAACTGGCTAGGGCAAAGCTTTTTTTTTTTAGACGAATGCTAGCTAATAGAAAAAGGATACTAGAATAACAAAAATCAACATTTGCAAGCCCTAAGGAAATCTATACTAATAAAAGGGTAATATGCAAATTGGTCAGGATGCCCTCACAGTAACGACCAAACAGCAGGCTACATGGGGCAACCAGGCCGGCAGGGGGGGCAGTGAGAGTTAGGGGCTACCAAGCCAGCAGGGGGGCAGTGAGGGGCAACCAGGCCAGCATGGGGGGCAGTGAAGGGCAACCAGGCCAGCAGGGGGGCAGTTGTAGGTGACCAGGCTGGCAGGGGGGCAGTTGGGGGTGACCAGGCTGGCAGAGGGGAGCAGTGAGGGGCGACCAGGCCAGCAGAGGAGGGCAGTTGGGGGGTACCAGGCCTGCAGGGGAGGGCAGTTGGGTGACCAGGCCAGCAGGGGGGCTAGTTGGGGGCAACCAGGCTGGCAGGAGGGGGCAGTTAGGGGTGATCAGGCTAGCAGGGGGGGGGCAGTTAGGGGCGATCAGGCAGGCAGGCAGGTGAGCAGTTAGGAGCCAGTGGTCCCGGATTGTGAGAGGGATGTCCGACTGTCGGTTTAGGCCCAATGCCCAAGATCAGGCCTAAACTAGCAGTCGGACATCCCCCAAAGAGTCCCGGATTGGAGAGGTGTTCTGCACCGGGCCTCTAGTATATGATAAATAAGGATCATTACTGGATGTGAAAACCGTTGAGACTTGAATTGATAAGGAACAATATTCACATGGTTCTAAATTGTCATCTCATAGATTACTTGATAGTCATAAGAGAATAAAATGAAACTTTACAATGAAGGTATCATGCTGTCATTCCTGAAGCCAGTCATGAATCACTGCTAATAGTGGGTTGATGTGGCATAATGAGCATCATCTGATGTAAAATGCAGTACATAGCGTAACACCTGAAAATCAGTCAATGCAATATACCATATAAATAGAATAAAAAATAAAACCATGTGATCATCACAAAAGATGCAGCAAAAGCATTTCACTAATTCCAACACACTTTCATGATAAAAAAGACTTAAACTTAATAGAAGAGAACTTCCTCAACCTGATAGAAGGCATCTAGGAAAAACTCAAAGCTGTAATTATACTGGACGAATCTTCGTGCACTGGGGGTGGGTCTCTCAGCCTGACTTGCACCCTCTCCAATCTGGGCATTCTCAGGGGAGCCCTCTCCAATCCGGGAGTTTCTGTCCGTCTTTACAATCATATGAGTGAATTGTCTGAGACCCCCAACCCAGTTTGGTTTGTTGCTCACAGAGTAATAGAGGCATCTTTTTTTTTCTTTGCTTCATTGGTGGAGATTTCCTGGAAGTTTTAGGATATCTTCCCTTTAATTTTTCCTAGACACTCTGATTTTACTTATGTCTCTCACCTTTGCTTTCCCTCCAACCCCCACCGCAACAGTAACTTGCTCCACACTCACTTTGCTCTAGTGTCTAGGAGATCCATCTGCCACCAGAACTGCGATTCCCAGCATTCCTGGTGCTCCCTGTGCTCTGGGCTTCCGCTTCAGGTCCTGGGGCTGCCAACAGAACTACTATTCCCAGAATTCCTGGTGCTCCCCATGCTCTTGGTTTTCTTTTCCTGCTCTGTCTCCGTCCCATGGCCTCTCACTCTGCCAAGTCCTCCAAGCTGCCAGCTCTCCCTCTCTGCTCTCCCTCTGGCGGCTTGGGGAGCCAAGTTCCCCAAGCCGCTCCACTCTCAGCTGGCTCTTCCACTCTGCTCTCCGCCCAGCAACTTGGGGGAGCAACCGAGGGAACCACGTCCCCTCAAGCTGCCAGCTCTCCCACTCTGCTCTCCGCCCAGTGCCTGTGTATGCAAATTAACCCGCCATCTTTATTGGGTTAATTGGCATACTTGCTCCTGATTGGCTGGTGAGTGTAACGGAGGGACGGTCAATTTACATGTTTCTCTTTTATTATATAGGATACTGTCTCCCTAACATCAGGAAGGAGACAAAGATTCTATTCTTGCTACATCTATTCATTATTATACTTGAGGTTCTAGCCAGGGCAGTTTGTCAAGAAAAAAGAAATAAAAGGCATTCATATTGGAAAGGAAGAAGTAAAACTAGCTCTATTTACAAATGACATGATTTATATAAAATATTTAGAAAATCCTAAGGAATCTATTAAAAAATAGTTAGAACTAATAAATCAGTTCAGCAAGATTATAGGATATAAGATAATTATATAGCCCTGACTGGTTTAGTTCAGTGGGTAGAGCGTCGGCCTGTGGACTGAGGGTCCCAGATTCGATTCCAGTCAAGGGCATGTACCTTGGTTGCGGGCACATCCCCAGTAGGGGGTGTGCATGAGGCAGCTGATCGATGTTTCTCTCTTATCGATGTTTCTAATCTCTATCCCTCTCCCTTCTTCTCTGTAAAAAATCAATAAAATATATTTTTAAAATTTTTTTAAAAAAAAGATAATTATATAAAAACTAGAGGCCTGGTGCATGAATTCTTGCACCAGTGGGGTTCCTCAGCCTGGCCTGCGGGACCGGGCGGAAACCAGCTCTCCGACTTCCCCTTAGGGGTCCTGGATTGCGAGAGGGCACAGGCAAGGCTGAGGGACCCCACTGGTGCACAATCGGGGCCAGGGCAGGATGTGGGAGGTTGGCCAGATGGGGAGGGCCCGCAGGAGGGCTCTAGGGCATGTTCGGCCCAACTCGCTCAGTCCTGATCAGCCAGACCCCAGCAGCAAGCTAACTAACTGGTCAGAGCATCTGCCCCTGGTGGTCAGTGCACATCATAGCGAGTGGTTGAGTGGCCTTTGTATATTATTAGCATACTTGGAGCCCAGCGCGTGAAATCACGTGGCGCCGCCCACCCACCTGCAGCCCTGCCTTGACACCCGAACCTGTCCACGCAGAGCTCCAGCATGCCTAGCCCAGCCCCCAAATCCTCTGGCCTTCTCTGGCCACTTTAAGCCCCGCTCTCAGTCCCTCGAATCACCACGGGCTGGTCCCACCTTCTCTAGGTGCCTCCCCGCTTCCGCCCCATCTCGGGAGCAACATGGCAGCTCCACCCCATCATGGCACCGGAGGAGAGCGTGGAAGCTTCCCACCTGCTGCACTATGCTTCTTCCCCTGGCAGGTGGGCCACAGGGCACTCAGAGTGTGAGCAGTGGGTGGCGAAGGACTGGTGAGGGGGGCACTATGGGCTCTCACCCCTGTCCTCCCTGGCATGGGATGGTCCCGCCTCCTCCAAGCGCCTACCTGCTTCTGCCCCAAATCCGGAGCAGCGTCCCAGCTAATATGCTAATGGTCTGGTCGTTACCCACTATGGTGTCCCAACCATTAGCATATTAACTCTTTATTAGTATAGATTACACTTTGATTGGTTGAACGGACAACTGGACACTTAGCATATTAGGCTTTTATTGAATAGGATTACTTGCATTTCATCCTAGCCAGTTTGGCTCAGTGGATAGAACGTCAGCCTGCGGACTGAAGGGTCTTGGGTTCGATTCTGGTCAAGGGCACATGCCTGGGTTGTGGGCTCGATCCCCAGTAAGGGGTGTGTAGGAGGCAGCTGATCAATGATTCTCTCTCATCACTGATGTTTCTATTTCTCTCTCTTCCTTCCTCTGAAATCAATAAAAAATATATACATAAAGAAAAAGAAGCAAAAAAGTTTCTTATTAAAAAACAAAAACTTACTTGTATTTCTATACATTGTAATGAATACTCTGAAAATGAAGTTAATGAAAAAATTCCATATATTATAGTATCAAAGAGATAAAATATTTAGGAATAAATTGAAGAAAAGTATGAAATTTATATTCTGAAAACTATAAAATATTGTTGAAAGAAATTTTAAAATATCTAAATAAATGGAAAAAATCTCATATTTCTGAAACAGAAGAGTTACTATTTGTTAATATGCAGTTCTTTGTGTTTTTTTCCAGTACTACCAAGGAATTAATTCAATTATTAGCCAACACTGTCCAGGTGTCTCACAAGTTTATACTGGATTTCCACTGGATTTCTTTTTTTTATCTTAAAGAGCTACTATGATTTTTTTCTTTTCTTTCCTGTTTGAGTCCTTTGTTTAAATCAGTGGTTCTCAACCTTGGCTGCACATTAGAATCACCTGGTAATCTTTTTAAAATCCTGATTTCTGGGCCTCATCCTCCAGAAATTTTGTTTCTTTGTTATGGGGTGGGGCCACAACATTAGTAACAAAGAAACAGAATTTCCGGAGGATGAGGCCCAGAAATCAGGATTTTAAAAAGATTCCCAGGTGATTCTAATGTGCAGCCAAGGTTGAGAACCACTGTTTAAATAACGCTATTGTGATATAACTTGCATACCATATAAGAAAATTCATCCATTTAAAGTGTATAATTCAATGGTTTCTTACTGTATTCATAGAGTTGTAACTGTCAGCATAATCAATTATAGAACATTTTCATCATCTCCAAAGAAACCAGTCACTCCATTTTTTTCAAACTTCCCAGCCTTCGGCAATTAATTTGTCTCTGTAGTTTTGCCAAGTTTGGACAGCCTATATAATAAAAGCCTAATATGTTAAGTGTCCGACCATTCGTTTGACCAGTCACTATGACATGCACTGACCACCAGGGGGCAGATGCTCAGACTGGTAGTTTAGCTTGCTGCTGGGTCTGGGCGAGACAGGGCTGGACACGCCCTGGAGCCCTCCCACAGTCCCTCCCCAGCCCCGATCGTGCACCAGTGGGGTCCCTCATCCTGGCCTGCGCCCTGTCGCAATCTGGGACCCCTTGGGGGATGTTGGAGAGGTGGTTTCTGCCCAGTCCCAACAGGCCAGGCTGAGGGACCCCACCAGTGCATGAATCCGTGCACCAGGCCTCTAGTATTTTATAAATGGGAAGATATCATATGTGATTGGCTTCTTTCACCTAGCATGTTTTCAAGGTTTATCCATGTGGTAGCATGTACTTCATTCCTTTTTATGACCAAGTAATATTCCAATATATAGATATATACCACGTATTATTTATCCATTTATCAGTTGATGGACTTTTGGGGTGTTTCCACTTTTTGGCTATTAAGAATAATGCTGCTATGATCATTTGTGTATACGTTTTTGTGCAGACATTTTTAAATTTCTCTTTGATAGATACCTAGAAATGGAATGGCTGGGTCATATGTTAACTATGCTTAACATTTTGGACACCTCTTAGACTGTTTTCCTAATTGGCTGCACCATTATATTTCTACCAGTAGTGTAAGGGTTCACATTTTTCCACATCCTGGCCAACACTTGTTATTATTTGCCTTTTTTGTTATACTCATCCTAACAGGTGTGAAGAGGTATATCATTGTGATTTTGATTTGCATTTCCATAATGGCTTATGATACAGAGCATTTGGATGCATTTTTTTTTTTTTTAGCTGATTGGTTTGAACAAGCCTTTTATTAAGGAGATGATGTTCTGTAATAAAAAGTTTTTTATGGGAATCAAAAGACCCAGGTTTTAGTCTTGCTTCTATTTATAGACTCTTTGACCTTGGATGGGTTCCTTATCCTTTAAATGTCATTAATTCTCTGCCTTTCTTACAGAATGGCTATGGGAATCAGTTTAAATTATGAGAAAAAAAATTTTTTAAAGAATAGTTTATCAATTTTTAGAGCAAGAGGAAGGGAGAAAAGAAATCTTGATGTGAGAGTGTAACATCGTTCTGTCTCCTGCATGCTCCCCACTGATTAGCCCACAACCCAGGCATGTACCCTGACCAGTAATCGAAACATCAACCTTTTGGTACATGGAATGACGCCCAACTGAGCCACACTGGCCAGGGTGTGAGAAAGATTTTTGTAAGTTATAAGAGCTAACCAGTAGTTCTCTGATATTATCATAGTTAGGCTACTCAGAAAAGCAGAGAACATTCATATGGCAGAGCATCACTAAAAGGGGGTGAAGAGGGCATGGTCCTGTCTCCTTCCTTTCTGTTATCTGTAGCACTGACTTGGCCACAAGGAGTTAAACTAAACTGATATAAATAGCAACTTACTTGAGGTCAACTCAATTTTATTCCTGGAGGATGGTGTAATGAACTTATTAAAATTCATTAGAGGCCCAATGCACGAAATTCATGCAAGGGGCTCTGCCCTCGCAGCCCCGGCTTCGTCAGAAAGGTGGTCTGGAAGGTCATTTGGCTGTCCGGTCTAATTAGCATGTTATGCTTTTATTATTATAGATTATTATAGCCCTGGCTGGTGTGGCTCACTTGGTTTGGTGTCATCCCATGCACCGAAAAGTTGCAGGTTCAATTCCCAGTCAGGGCACATGCTCAGGTTTTGGGCTCAATCTCTGGTTAGGGGGCATGCAGGAGGCAGCTAATTGATGTTTTGCTCTCTCGTTGATGTTTCCCTTTTTCTCTCCCTCTTCCTTTCTCTAAAAAAAAGAAAATCGATTTAAAAATCTTTAAAAAATAAATATACATAATTATAAATTAATAACACTATCTTTTTTATCCATTTTATTTGTATACAATTGTTGGGGTCCAACCCCAGCAGGTCCAGGGGTTCCCCATAGGTGTGGACGGAGTAGGCGAAGAAGGAATGACACGGAGGCAGCATTCAGGTGATCATCATAGTTGGGTTCCTCAGCCAGGTTCTGTTGCCAGGTTCGCCAGGTTCTCCAGCCAGGTTCTCATCTCTAGTCAGGATCTCCAGCCAAGTTCTGGTGCCATGTTCTCTCGCTAGGTTCTCCAGGTTCTCCAGCCAGGTTCGGTCGCCAGGTTCTGTCTAGGTTCTCCAGCCAGTTCTGTAACCCAGGTTCTGTCCAGGATCTTTTGCCATGTTCTCTTGCTAGGTTCTGTCTCTAGGTTCTGTCTAGGATCTCCAGCCAAGTCCTGTCTCTAGGTTCTGTGTCCTGTTGTCTTGTTACATCTATATTTATACCAGTTGATTTTAATCCTATCAATTTCTATTCCAAAGGTTAGGGCGTTTCTTATCTCCATTCCAGGGAGTAAAGATTATGTAGCTTAAGCGTGATTGTTCTTAGTTAAAGTGATTAACTACCCGCCTGGCACTTAGTTAAGGGGTTTTATTCCCTCCCTAACTTCAGGGGAAAATCCCTACCTGGGGAAACAACCTTTCTCGGAGAGGTGACCTTGGTTAAAACACATAGCGCTAAGGGGAGCAAACATATTAAGAACAGTATGCCATATACGCCAGGTCCCTTGAAACATATGCTATGCAGATGTTTCTTCTCTGCAGCGACTGTGTCAAGCAGCAAGGATGGACCAGCTCCCGGCATACAATGTTGGTAGTGTGTTTTTCTCTGCTTTCTTACAGAATTTACGTTGTTCATTGAATGAAGAGGTAATTGCCCAAGCCAGGAAAATGTTCCCTTCAGTGATAAAATACATTGTAGAAATGACTATATGGGAAGAGGAAAAAGAACTGCCTTCTGAACTCCAAATAAGGTGGGGAAATTTTTCAAAAACTATAAGTTTTAGTGATTGTTATTTATATTGCAAAATAAGTGTTGGAAGAATGTTCTTGTTATTTACTGCTTAATTTATTACCATTATGCAAATTTTATAGAGAATCGTCTTTTGGGAATACTTTCAAAATGTCCATTTATATGAGATAACAGAAGTTAAGCCAAAAAGAAGAACCTAGTCAGGATCTTCTGATTTTTAAGAAAAAAACAAACAAAAAAACTATTTGCAGGGTTATGTTCTAAATGATTTATAAGTCCCTAGCAGCCACTTATACCAGTAGGGAAGTAAGTTGCCCAGTTTGATACTGGCCTGGACTAACTTCCAGGCTCCCAGTAGGTTTGTGAACGAAGGTAGAGACTTGGGCACAGTGTCTCTCCCTTTAGCCCAGGTCTTTAAGATTAAAAAATGTTTGATGGCCCGGCCAGTGTTGCTCAGTGGCTGAGTATCAACCCATGAACCTGAAGGTCATGGTTCGATTCTCAGTCAGGGCACATGCCCGGATTGCGGGCTCAATTCCCAGTCGGGGGCCTGCAGGAGGTAGCCGATCAGTGATTCTCTCCTATCATTGATTGCTGTTTCTATCTCTCTCTCCCTCTCCCTCTCTCAATGTGTTCCTCGAGTGGGTTGTTGCATATTTAAAAAACAACAATAAAATACGTTTGTTGGCAGGAATTAGGAATTGGCCCTTTGCCCTGTGCTTTGGTATCTAGGATTATTTCAGTTGTAGATATTTAACATCTTTAAGCCCCAAATCCAGGAATTCCTAATAGGCATAAATAAGTCTTTCCGAGACTATAATATTTGCTCTTAACTTACAAATACAAAAGGGGATTCCAGACCTGATATGAAGATATAATTTGGGCCTTGTGGGTAAATCTAATCACAAATCTATTATTATTCTTTGAATTTACTAGGTTTTATGGTTTGTTTTATTTTAGTAGAGAAAATTAAGAATTTAAGTTTATAAAGACAATAAACATTGTTTTACTCTTGCTGGGCCATAAACTGCTAGGGAAAATACAGGTCATCAGAGATTATGTCCACAAAGGTTTTAATTTCAAATATGTGATAGCATCAGTTAAACTCGTTTAAGAATTGTGTTGGTCAACAAAATATTAGTTAGCAATCTGCCTGCCTAAAAAGGGAGAGTTGCTTGAGTGTGGATGTGTATGGAGGCAGCATCGGACTTCAGATTCACAGATCTGAGTTCTGTCCTTCTCACTGCTTATTGGCATTGTGACCATGAAGAAATCCTTTTGAGCTTCCATATCCTAAGCTATAAGAGGCCCAAGAAAATCTTCCTCTTAGAGTTATGAGGATTAATAATTGAGCGCATTGTAAAAGCATATTATATAAACTGTTGAAAACTGATAACATCTAAATTTGTGTAGCCCATGACAACTATTTTCACATGTTTTATAAGATCCTCACACCACTCTCAAATGTAGACATTATACTCTTCTTAGAGATGGAAGAGGCATTGTCATATCAACAAGTCTAAAAGCCTAAGCCACCCAAATGTCTATAAGGTCCCTCATTCAGTCAAATGGTAGTGCCTGCACTTTAAGTCTATATACTTAAAAAAACTTAAATGTACTGTAAAATCAGAAATATAAGGTAAAACAAAAATAAATTCAATAAGAACTAAATGTTATTAAAATGTTAGTATTATTGCCTGCTTGAAGGTTCTGAGTCTGAGGTATTTCTTCCTTTGTCAAGATGAGAAGTTAGGAAGAGTTAAGAGTGGTATTAAAACCATGACCCTGGCCTGGACCAACTTCAGGTTCCCAGGAGGTTGTGAACAAAGGTAGGGACTTGGGCACAGTGTCTCCCTTTAGCCCAGGTCTTTAAGATTAAAAAATATTTGATGGCCCTGCCAGTGTGGCTCGGTGGTTGAGCGTCAACCCATGAACCTGGAGATATGGTTCAATTCCCAGTCAGGGCACATGCCTGGATTGCAGGCTCCGTCCCCAGTAGGGGGAGTGCAGGAAGCAGCCAATCAATGATTCTGTTTCATTCATGTTTCTATCTCTCCCTCTCCCTTCCTCTCTGAAATCAATAAAAATATATTTTAAGAAAGTTAAAAAAAATAAACTGATAATAATAATCTGTATCTGGAAGTGATTAAAAAAAAGTTGGGGAAAAGACATGGAAAAGGTAATACTTTTATTAGGGTTTTTTAAAATTCCACAGTACTGTACTACTTAAAATAATTTCCTATATGAGTATTATAGTGGTACTTTCTCATATATATGAGCTTACACAATGCTGCTTTGGTACAAATGTCATATATTATTTTAGTCTATTTTTCATATTTTCCTTTGTTTATTTGTTGCAATATCTGAATGCTTATCTTATTTTTTAAACAGGGAGAAAAATGAAAGATACTATTGTGTCCTTTTTAATGACGAACACCATTCATATGACCATGTCATATACAGTCTACAAAGAGCTCTTGACTGTGAGCTTGCAGAGGCCCAGTTGCATACCACTGCCATAGACAAAGAGGTTTGTGAGCTTCATTTGAATTATTGTACTGTCTTATATCAGTTCCTGGAAGTTAGGTGTTGACTGAGCCTTTGCCAAGTGCCTTAGTATTGTGTTAGGTACAACCATCTTTTTTACCCATTTCTTTTTTTTTTCTTTTTTTTTTTTTTATTAAATCTTTATTGTTCAGATTAC
>NW_005354718.1:3851714-3864434 GCF_000412655.1 Myotis brandtii | reverse complement strand
TTGACCACCAGGCCGACTGGCTGTGAG
This sequence comes from Myotis brandtii, assembly GCF_000412655.1. Classification (NCBI taxonomy): domain Eukaryota; kingdom Metazoa; phylum Chordata; class Mammalia; order Chiroptera; family Vespertilionidae; genus Myotis; species Myotis brandtii. The sequence continues at coordinate 3,864,407 of NW_005354718.1, read as the reverse complement.
AATCAGCTGTGGGAAAACTTCTGTCCTCTAGGGAGGTGCTAATCTAGCCTTTGCCTGAGGCGATCCGGCAAATGGCTCTGTGCAGGGCTTGGGCGGGGGCGGGATCAACGGAGCGGGCGGAGGGAGCGGTTATGGCTGCTCTCAGTCCCGTTCCCAGAGGCTCTGCTTCTCAGAACCCCGGCAACCGCTGCAAACCTCGGAGAGAAAGCTGCCCTCACGTTGCCAGACAATCCCGCTTCTCCCGTTTGATTCTGAGTCCCTAGAGACTCGCCCGGATCTGGAGCTCAGATTCTGAGACTCCCTCCTGATTGAAAACGACAACCGCGCCCTCAGCCACCAGCCCGCTTTGTGTGCGCACCTCCGCACCTTTATATTTTCCACACTGCGCCTCCTCTGAACCTCGGTATGCTGTTGTCTTTCCTTCTAGTTGAAGAGTCTTTCCTCAGCCAGCCTTCCTGTGATTCTGGGTGATGTCCGTTCCGTCTTTTAGTTGTATTTTTGAAGTGGTTGTTTGCGGCAGCAGTCTCCGGTGTTTACCTATGCCGCCATCTTGCTCGGAATCTTTACCCATTTCTTATATCCTACACAAACTGGTTAAAACTTGACCTTTCTGTGTGTCTATCATAGTTGTAGATAACTATAACTTTCCTCTTTTAGTCTCAGTAATTAGAAAGGTGGCTGAATGTATTTGGCAAAGAGTAAAGATGTTGGCTCAACTTCAGTCTGTTTCTGTAATTTTTATTGAATGAATGAATAAATGTGTGAATTATTAAAAGTGGATATTTCTGAGATTTTAACATTCATTAAAACTATTTTTAGAATAATATTCATTTATGGCTCAGCTTTTATTTCATTTCCATCCAAAGCAATGAGTTCCTCAGCTGTATAGAAAGACTATTTAACACAATCCTGCCCTAAAGAGGAGTGTAATATAGTGAAAGAAGCAGCATGGCATTAGTAATTAGTGTAGTGATTCCAGGGCTGAGGAAACAACATCCTGGCCACACCTCTCACCCACTAGTGGACCTTAAGTGTGTTGTGCAACACATGCTGAGGAACTTTGAGTTATTCATGAGAAGTACTATTTATTTATTTACTTATTTATTTATTTATTATTTTTATTGCTTTCAGAGAGGAAGGGAGAGGGGGAGAGAGATAAGAAACATCAATCATGAGAGTGAATCTATTGTCTGCTTCCTGATTGCCCCCTACTCGGGATCAAGCCCACAACCCAGGCATGTGCCCTTGACTGAAATCAAACCTGGGACCCTTCAGTCCGCCAGCCAACATTCTCCACTGACCCAAACTGGCTGGGGCTATGCATGAGAAGTATTTAAAGCATATAGCAGGAGTTTACTAAACTTCAGTTATTATTATCGGATGGAAATCGAGTACACTACAAAAAGTAGAGAACTGACATCTTGCTAGGCAAGAAATCTAAAATCCTAAAGTATAGAAATTCTCTACTAGTGGTATTAAAAGTTCTGGAGCTGCCCGAAGGTGTTAAACATTTGTGTTTATCTTTCATCTTTTAACTTTTAGGCAGTTGACAAATGATTAATAATTAAGAACGCATTAGATTTTTGGGCTATATATTACTAATTGATTTGGATTGTCATTCTGCTATTTAATTCTCATGTTTGTCTGTTATTAGGGTCGTCGGGCTGTTAAAGCAGGTGCTTTTGCTGCTTGCCAGGAAGCAAAAGAAGATATAAAGGTAATTTTCTGAATTGGGGACAAAGAGAACATAAGAGGAATGCACATGTAAAACAACTATCTTTTTGAAATGGGTTTCGCATCCTAAGTAAAGATAGGGTTGATGCATTTGGACCCAGAGATTTGGAACTGCAATAGTCATGTAATTTATTTTTTAAAGAATAGATTACTTAGTTAAAACAAAACTTTTAAAATTAGGGTTTTCTTTTATATTCCTTTTATTTGTAGAGTCATTCAGAAAATGTCTCTCAACATCCACTTCATGTAGAAGTATTACACTCTGAGGTTATGGCTCATCAGAAATTTGCTTTACGTCTTGGCTCCTGGATGAACAAAATTATGAGCTATTCAAGTAAGCATATAGTCTAATACTGTGTTGTTTTTTTAAATAGCTACAAATTAAAAATATTAAGTATAAAATAAAATTTCTTTTATTAATATATTTTGATTAATTTTCAGAAATGCATTTCAAGTACTGTAAATAATATTTTATTGGCTCTTGATTCTATGATGTTGACAGAATTGTCCTTGTTATCAAATGTGCAAAGATTAATGTTACTTTTTTCACATGCTATAGGAAACATACTTTTGGGAGAAATGTTATAAGAATAAAAATTATGTGATGACTTTTTTTTGTAGGTGATTTTAGACAGATCTTTTGCCAAGCATGCCTTAGAGAAGAACCTGGCTCTGAGAATCCCTGTCTCATAAGCAGGTTAATGCTTTGGGATGCAAAGCTTTATAAAGGTAGGTGGATCTTTGCTTATGCTGTTTGCTATGAAGCAAAGGAAGATTATGACCTTAAAGTGGGGCTATGATCTCTTTTGTTTACTATTATCAATGATCTTGGTTTATAAGATAAACATTAAGTTAAGATCAACCAATCAATATGTATTCTTCTATGTTGAAACTTGGGGATACTGCCTTTTAATTATAGTGCCTTTTCATTTAGTCAGGATCAGTAAAAGAAGTATGTATATGTATGTAGTGCCATTATTAAAGTTGTACTAATATTAATTTTTATAAATCTAAACAAAGAACAAAAAGTGAAAGGTAATCGAGAAAGGCTAAAGGGGATGGAAAAGGGAAGAATAAAAAGTAAGTAGTTTTGAGTGAAATAGAATGAAAAGGAGTGGAGAAATGTTGGGAGAGGTAGAATGAAGTAAGATAAAGTAGTGAGAAGACTACAGAAAAAGAGGAAAAAGGCCATATATGTATATATTTTAAATTCTATTAAATATTAATATAATAAATACTACTCATATTTGAGTCCTTGAGGTCTACTAGCATGTGAAATAATTTTATAATATTTTGCCACTTCTAATAGCTGGAATGTTTTTTTTGCCTTGGTGATACTACCCCACTTCCCCCAAAAATGATTTATAGGTGCCCGTAAGATCCTTCACGAATTGATCTTCAGCAGTTTTTTTATGGAGATGGAATACAAAAAATTCTTTGCTATGGAATTTGTAAAGGTAATTGCTCTTTATAAATAGATATCAATAAACAGAAATAGAAAACATTTTTGTAAATGAAGTAATAAAAACAAAGGGGATAATTATGAATCCAGAATTTAATTTTATGATTCATTTCTTTGTCAAACAGTTTTTTATTTTCACATTTGGTAGTATGGAAACAGTCTGGGAGAGGAGAAAGGTGGGAAATGACCTATTATTTGCTGAGACAGAACAATAGGAAGTTATCACGTTCATTCATCCTTTCTAATTATTTGCCTGTTAATATAATAAGAATAGAAGTGACTAGTTGAAAGTCATAGCAGGGAAAAGGAACATATAAGAATGCTAAAGGGCCCTGGCAACTTTGGCTCAGTGGATGAAGCATCGGCCTGTGGACTTAAGGGTCCCAGGTTCGATTCTGGTCAAGGGCACATTCCCAGATTGCAGGCTCGATCCCCAGTAGGGGGTGGCAGGAGGCAAGCCAATCAATAATTCTCTCTCATCATTGATGTTTCTATCTCTCTCTCCCTCTTCCTCCTCTCTGAAATAAATTATATATATTAATTATATAAATTATATATATATATATATATATATGAATATTTTTTTTTTAAAAAGAATGCTAAAGGGAGGCAGGAATTATATGGGCAAAAGTTCTGTTTTGCCTTATGTTAGGTATCCAATAAATACTTGTTAGGATCCTTTGATATTGAATTGCAGGCAGTTCTGTAAAACTTAAAACAAGGCAGAGGTACGACCCAGGATAGAACTGGAAGCAGAAAGTGAAATAATGATTGTTAAAGGCAAATGATACTGTAGGGTAAGATCCTTCACTCCCTGGATTTTAGAAGTAGATTGTTAAAAGTAACTAAGACATTTGGTTTCTTGAAAGGTGATAACAACTCAGGTTGTCAGCTCTATTTTTCTAAAATTCTTTAGAGATACAATATTGAACCATATGTGTAATCTGAAAGGAAATTATTTTCTTATACAAAAATCAGTTCTCTTTACTAAGATGATATTTTTTGTATGCACTGGGTACCTCTTAAATATATGGGAATTCTAATGGATAAAATTAAATATGTAGATCAAGGATCTAACACTATGCTTGATACATGACTGAATGTATTATTATTTTTGGTCTCCCAATATATCAGGGTTTATTTTCAGCTGGTGTACACCAATATGGATAAGAAATTATGTACAGCCAGCATCCATTCTGTTTAAGGCTAGATTGAATCTGATTGGTTGGTTTTCTGGGTCATATCAGTTTATAAGTACTTGGAATATAGGCCATGGCCTATACCATTGGGATAGAATTTGCTAGCGATTACCCCAGATCCTATTTGGAGGAAGGATATACTGCACCATTGCAGTCCTCTGTGATTTTTTACCTGTGTTTGTGTGTTTTGTTCATTTTGTTGTTTGTTTGTTTTTAACATCTATTTATTTATTTTAAGCCTCACCAGAGGATATTTTTTCCATTGATTTTTAGAAAGAGTAGGTGGGAGGGGAGCAAGAGATGTGAGAGAGACACATCGATTGGTTGCCTCTTGCACATGCCCGGGGAATTGAATACTTGACCAAAAATCAAACCCGTGACTCTTTGGTGAGTGGGCTGATGCTCTAACCACTCAGACATACCAGCAAGGGCTGCATTTTTTATAGTTCTCACTTCCAACTCTGTGAGATTGGGCAGTTGAATTCATATTTGGTCTCTTGTTCATTATTTTCTTTCTAATATATTTTTGTTGACCATATTATCTCCCATCAAGAAATAGGAATTATAATACTTGTCATCTTATATATAGAAACAGATTTGCAGCAGCTGTTAAAATTGGGATTTTTAAGTTTTCAGTAGTCATTTTTAATTGATTCTCCACTTATTACTTATTATATCTTTCAGTATTATAAACAGCTGCAGAAAGAATATATCAGTGATGATCATGATAGAAGTATCTCTATAACTGCACTGTCAGTTCAGATGTTTACTGTTCCTACTCTGGTATGTATTAATAATTTCTTTGCATTCTTTCTAAGTAAAACTTGTTTTGTTTTTTAAGAATTTTGCTTAGTGTTGATTCAAAACAATGTCAAAATCATTATGTTGGGCTAATTTCATCTGGAAAATTGAATAATACTTAAGTGGTATCTGCATGTGAATAATATATTAATGGTATCCGAAAACAAGGTAACTTGTGAAGTGGGAATGATGGCACTACCTTTGTCTTAAAGTCCTGATCCGTGAATTCCAGGGCTTATTTCTCAGTTTTAAGAGTAACGTAGGAGCAATGCCTTTTCAATACCATTTTTTTTTTTTTTTGCTTTTTTTGTTGTTGTTGTTGTCCTTTAGTTATTGGGGTGAGTAAAGATAAAGCAGGTGCAGGGTATGACTCCAGTATTGTGGGAGATATAGTGCTGCATAGACCTGGGAGGAGAGTAGAGGATTCTGCTTTCTTTTTGTACTACTTTTTTCCCTATTTCTTTTGGACAGTTTGGCTAACTATACTTTCCCATTTCAAAGTCCAGCGAAAGGGATGGGAAGAGATAGTGGGCTGGGAGTTAGGGGGATGTGCCATAATAAATAATAATGTGACAGAAGTTATGAAGTATATCTATGATTGTTCTACTTTTGTTCGTTGTATGATTGCCTCTGGTAAGCATTATATAAATAATCTTAGTAATGGGTTTGGAGTGTCCAGACAGGTGTTTTCTAGTTATTGAGGAATAGGGAATTTTTTACTTTTAGGAAATAGCTTCTCAGAAATTGCTGTTCTGTGAGACTAAGGACTATGTTTGATGTTCAGTAAACATATTAAAAATGACTTACTGACCAACCAAATAAGTTAATACTAAAGACAACATCTTGAAATATTCTGCAGGCTCGACATCTTATTGAAGAGCAGAATGTTATTTCTGTCATTACTGAAACTTTGCTAGAAGTTTTGCCTGAGTACTTGGATAGGAACAACAAATTCAACTTCCAGGGTTATAGCAAGGACAAACTGGGACGAGTATATGCTGTTATATGTGATCTAAAGTAAGTTGTTCGAGTCAAAAGGTGAAGGTACTTATTAAACACACTGCTTATTTGTTCTGTCTTGTAAATAAACCTCTGATGCTTTTGGTTATCTAAGATTCACTTATTATAATGAGAAGTAAAAAGAACTCTTACTGTCTCATGTCAATAAATGTTTTAAGTGAAGGCTTCTTATAGAGTTAAAACCAAATTAATAAAAAAGGGGCCTGTCACAGTAACTTAGGGTCAGTAAATGAGTCTCCACTTAGTTCCACTTCTGTACTTTGGTTCTGTCCCTCTTGTATAGTCTCTTCGGGCATAGTTTCAGATGATTTAGTTGGTGTGAATTTCTTTTTAACTCCCTTTTTCATGCATGTAACCAAGTTATTTATATTCATCAGTGGTTTCTTAAGTTTTTCTCCTTGAAGAAAGTGGAGAGTTTCTTTTTAAACTAAAATGGAAATCACATGATAAATCTTGGGATTGTTGGACCTAAAAGGGAATTTATTTTAGTAATAAATGGTGAATATTATAAGGGTTGTAGTATCAACTATTCAATAATTCATAAACTTCAAAAAATTCTTTTCTTTTAGAATATATTAAGATAAAATATATTTCATTTAGTTTGCTATTTAAAATGAAGGGCTCCACGACATAATTATTTCTAGTCCTGAGGCGGAAAAATCACATTTTGTCCCCTTCTTCTAGTGACCATGTAGGGTACATTGTAGGGTATAGAGAGATGGAAACAAATAGACTTCCAAACCAACCTAGAAATAGTTGAATCTATTTTAAAAATACATTTGAAAGATTTTTGGAAATATGCCTTGGATCCTTGATGAGGAAAATGCTTCCAGACCTTTTCAAATTCCTCAATTTCTGAATATGATTATGACATACAAATCTTTCTTTAAAGTTCAGTAAATTATTATGTTATCACATCTTCAATACAAGTCAAGATGGTGGAAGAATTCAGTAGTAAGTCACCATTTAGCTATTGTGATTCACAAATTCTGCATAAATTATATATTAGGCAAAACAAACAAAAAATATACAAAAACTCCAATGGAGTGCTTATAGTTATCAGTGTTAAATTAGTATATTCATCATTTTTTGGTCTACTGTACAGTAAAAATCTTTACTGTGGCTCTCACTGTGAAGTACTCTTGTAACTGAGTTATTTTTATATCCAGAGAAGAGATGCATTATCACATCATTGTCTCATCATATTTTATTTTATGGATCTCTGATTATAGTTATTCTTTATGATGAATAATTTAGAGTCAGGACATCCCTGCATACCCATATGATAAAACTTTAAGAGATCCTGGTTTGGAAGGCAACTTTAAAGTTTTCCTACTCTTTTGATGCTTACAAGTTCTCTTCTACAGCCTTAACTAAATAGAGATATCTCTGAATATAAGGAAAAGGGAAAGTGAACATATTTTGAGCACCTGTTCAACAGATACTGTTCTAGGCTTCTCATGTAACTCACTCTCACGAGTGTCCTCTGTTCTTTTTTAAAAAAATGTATTTTTATTTCAGAGAGGAAGGGAGAGGGAGAGAGATAGAAACATCAATGATGAGAGAGAATCATTGATCAGCCATCTCCTGCACGCCCCACACTGGGGACCGAGCCCGCAACCGGGCATGTGCCCTGACCAGGAATTGAACCATGACCTCCTGGTTCATAGGTCAGTGCTCAACTATTGAGCCACACTGGCCTAGCTTCTGTTCTTTTTTAGTAACTGTTATGTGCTAAGGAGCTTAACTTATTTCACCTTATTTTATTCTTGCAACATTCTCATAAGCTAGGTGATTTAATTTTATTTTTAGATTATAATTATTTGCCTAAGGTCACAGAGCTAGTAAGTAGCAGACCTTGGATCTGAGCCCAGCACTGTTTTATCTATAAAACTCAAATTCTTTTCACTTCATCATTTAGCCTCACAAAATAAATATCAATAAAACTTCTCTGAAAGTTAGCCTAAAACATCAATCAGATATACCCTTCATTTAACAAATAGCTATTGAATCCCATTTTCTCCGTCATTCTTAGTAGAAATTTTGCAGTCATATCTTATTTTTACTCTTTCCCCATATATTTATTTATTTGCCACTTCTTTCTGAACCCGGCTTTTAAATCAGAAATAACCACAAATATTTAATGTCTTTTAATTGTTTCTAGAATAAAGTCTAAATTCTTTCAGAATTAGTAGTTCTCCATAGTCTTACCATATATGCTACTAATCTGACTGTAGCATTTAATGTTTGTTAGTACTAGTAGAAGCTCTGTTAAGTCTGCCTCAGAAAATTTTCATTCTCTCAAACCAGTGTATTCCAACTGTTGAGTAGCCCCGTCCAGCTGTTACAAGTTCATTATTTTATATTGAACTCTGTCTTTTTGTAGCTTTCCTTCTGTAGTACTATGTTTCCCTTTGTCCATTCAGAACTTCAATTCTCATTTAACTTGAAGATAGCAGGCATATCTGCCAAATCTTCACTGGTTGAGTTTCATTAGTTTCCTTAGCCATATTCATTTCATATTTAAAATTCCTTCTAAATTATTGTCCTTCTCTACTGAACTGGTTCTAGTTGAATGTATACCATTTAAGCTAGTTGTGAATAAATGAACACAGTACTCTGAGGTCTGCATAATAGAAGGAAGGGATTGTTATACTTGGATCATTTTATTTCATTTTACTTTTTATTGTTTTTGTGTTTTGCTTTTTTTGTTAATCCTCACCTGAGGATATTTTTCTATTGATTTTTAGAGAGAGTGGAAGGGAGGGGGAGAGACAAGAGAGAGAGAAACACAGGGCCCAGGGAGCGAGCCTGCAACTGAGGTTTGTGACCTTGACTGGAATTGAACCTGGGACTCTTCAGTCCTTGGGCTGAAGCTCTATCCACTGAGCCAAACTGCCTAGGTCTGTACCGCAATCATTTTAAATAATAAACCTCTATTAATTTAGTTTCGTTTCTCATTCACTCTCTGGGGGTATTTCGTGAGATACTTTGTTTCTCAGTTGCTAATCACTGTGAAAATGAAATGTAGAAAAGAGATGCAGTTGAACTTTGGTTATATTAAGTAAATATTACTCTTTTGTTACTTTAACCCTGGGATGGAGAACCTTTGTTCTGCCAAGGGCCATTTGAATATCGATAACATAATTCAAGGGCCATAAAAAATTATCACCTTAAAAATTAGCCTGCTATATTTGGTCAGATATTTCATTAACTCACCCCTAATGCCTTGGCAGGGCCAGACCACATGATTTTGAGGGCCTTATAATAATGGCCCATGGGCCAGACATTCCTCACCCCTGCAACTTGTTCCTATTTTTAAAAAGGATAGTAGACTCTCAAACCAAATCACCCTCTTACTCTCCCATCCTTCCCTTGCTTTTCTTCTTCTCCTTCCACTGCTTTTGCCACCTATTTTTATCTTCAGACTCCTTTTCTTTTCCTTTTCTTCATTATTCTTTTCTCTCTTCTTATCCCTCACATCTTCTCTACTTGCTAGGTCTGCTAGGCATGAACTACGTGAGTTTACTAAAAACTAGAAATATAAATTCTCTAGAACAGTGCTTCTCAAATTTTAATATGAATACAAATCATTTGGGGAGCTTGTTAAAATGCAGAGTTTTGTTCACTAGGTCTGACTAGAGCCTAAGAGTCTGCATTTCTAAAGAATACCCAGATAACGCTCATGCTTTTCGTTTGTGTGCCATACTTTGAGTAGCAGTGCTCTAGTAAACAAGCAAACTTTGATGCCATTTGTTCACTGTGAGATCATAAACTTTAGTCTTTTTTACCTTTACAATGGGGGGGGGGCGTCTGTAATACTCTCAACAATAAAGATTTTTTTAAAAATATATTTTATTGATTTTTTACAGAGAGAAAGGGAGAGGGATAGAGAGTTAGAAACATTGATGAGAGAGAAACATCAATTCAGCTGCCTCCTGCACGCCCCCTACTGGGGATGTGCCCGCAACCAAGGTACATGCCCTTGACCGGAATCGAACCTGGGACCCTTCAGTCCGCAGGCCGACGCTCTATCCACTGAGCCAAACCAGTTAGGACAACAATAAAGATTTTTTTAAAAGATTTAGAGCCCTGGCCAGTTTTTCTCAATGGTTAGAGTTGTGGGTTCAATTCCCTGTCCTGGTTGGAACGCGAGCAGGAGGCAACCAATTGATGTGTCTCTCACGTGGATGTTTCTCTCTCTCCCTCTCCCCCTGCCAGCCAGTGTCTCTAAAAAAATCAATGGAAAAAATATCCTCACTCCTCGGGTGAGCCTGGAAGGAAAGAGGGAAGGGAGGGAGGAAGGAAGGAAGGAAGGAAGGAAGGAAGGAAGGAAGGAAGGAAGATTTAGAAAGGTTATTAGTGTATGATTATATTTTTAACATATTAATGGATATCTAGAGAAAGGGAGAATTAAACTACAATTCTTACAATCTTTACAAAGTAAAAAAATATTTTTCCTATCTTTGTTGCCTTGTCTTTTATGTTCCTACTTTACTTCCTTTGTATTTTATTTTGTTTTGTTTTTAGTGCTTAACATTGTATTGCAGTGTCCACTATCCATATCTATTTTCCCCAGTATACTAAGGACCTCAAGGTCAGAGTATCTTGGTCATGTTTATGTTCCCAATGTGTGATATTTAACAGGAATTGATTGGGATTGACTGAGTGCAAAATAATTTTTATAATTGCTAGATTCCTTCCTGAGAAGTCATTTCACAATAAACATTGTTTCATTGGATATGAAACCAGTTCCAAATATCCTGACTCCCCCTATCCCCAACTGTAGTGAATTTATTGTCTGAAATCAGGTCGTAGGAATAAATAGCTCTGGAGAACCAGTGCAGATGTTCACAAATCTCTAGTCATTATACACTCAGCAGCAACAACAAAGTTGTTAAATCCTCTTAGACCAAACTACTATATGTGTTGTGAATTTTCTGTAATTCTCATGACTGCATGTCTTTTGCGGGAAGGGGGAAAGTGTGTAATTTTAGTACAATAAGTATTTATTAGTTTACAAAATATTCTGAAGCCCTAACCAGTTTGGCTCAGTGGATAGAGCGTCGGCCTGCAGACTGAAGGGTCCCGGGTTCGATTCCAGTCAAGGGCATGTACCTTGGTTGCGGGCACATCCCCAGTAGGAGGTGTGTAGGAGGCAGCTGATCGATGTTTCTCTCTCATCGATGTTTCTAACTCTCTATCCCTCTCCCTTCCTCTCTGTACAAAATCAATAAAATATATTTTTTAAAAAATATTCTGAAATCATTTGTCTACACAAACAGCGTGTATTCTACACACGCTGTTTTGACATGCATTTTGAGGCTGAAGGCTATTTTTACTTGCCTTTGGGTGAAGGGTATAAACAATCCTAAAAAATCTGTACTGTAGTTATCCAACTGTGATAAGGTAAGTTGCTTTTGGGTTCATTTAATTAGAACTACCTTTTGAGTGAAGAAGTCAGGCTTAGCTTTGACATCTGTCTCTTCTGGAGCATTCACATATTGCTGGGATAATCTAGCTCTGCCCAGAGCTTTTAATTATAAGAAATTATAATACATAATTTTGATGAATCAATATTGTTTATAACCCTGAGTACCTTAAACTATCTCAAAATATGGAAGTGAAATATTTCTTTGTCTCTTAATATTATAGGTATATCCTAATCAGCAAGCCCACCGTCTGGACAGAAAGATTAAAAATGCAATTCCTTGAAGGTTTTCGATCTTTTCTGAAGATTCTTACCTGTATGCAGGTATGGTACAGTTCTGTACACCAGTAAGATAAAGTTATTTTTTTAAAATTTAACCTGTGCCCTAACTGGTTTGGCTCAGTGGATAGAGCGTCAGCCTGCGGACTGAAAGGTCCCAGGTTCGATTCCGGTCAAGTGCATGTACCTTGGTTGCGGGCACATCCCCAGTGGGAGGTGTGCAGGAGGCAGCTGATCGACGTTTCTCTTTCTCTCTTATCGATGTTTCTAACTCTCTATCCCTGTCCCTTCCTCTCTGTAAAAAATCAATAAAAATATATTTTTAAAAAAATTTAACCTGAGTCTTTAATATTTCTTAGCAAATTTTGGTTTTTATATCAGGAAGAATATATCTAGCAAACTAGAAATAAAATGCAAACACTGCCTCACTGATCCTGCCTTATGTGATACTGTAGTAAGCACTTTACACGAATTATCTCTTTGAACCTCATAGCAATCTTATGAAGTAGTTACTATTATTATCTCCCTTTTTATAGATAAGGGAATTGAAGCTTAGAAATAATTTTATCAGGACACAGCTAGAAAGTGACTGAGCTGAGAATTGAATCTATGCATTCTGACCTAGTATAACAGCCATGTTAAAAAGCTATGCACATATGGTGCTGGCCGGTGTCACTGTTTAGAGCAGCGGTTCTCAACCTGTGGGTCGCGACCCCTTTGGGGGTCGAACGACCCTTTCACAGGGGTCGCCTAAGACCATCAGAAAA
>NW_005354718.1:3837752-3851620 GCF_000412655.1 Myotis brandtii | reverse complement strand
GATTCATAACAGTAGCAAAATTACAGTTATGAAGTAGCAACGAAAATAATTTTATGGTTGGGGGTCCTCACCACAACATGAGGAACTGTAGTAAAGGGTCGCGGCATTAGGAAGGTTGAGAACCACTGGTTTAGAGCATCAGCCTGCCCACCAAAAGGTTGCAGGCTCAGTTCCTGGTCAAGGGCCCCGTGTGTCTTTCTCACATCAGTGTTTCTCTCTCTCTCTTCCTCCTCCCTCACCCACCCTCCCTTTCACTATCTCTGTAAGTCAATGGTAAAGATATTCTCAGGTGAGGATTAACAACAACAACAACAAAAAGCTACGCATACTAGTATATGAATATAAATCCGGATAATTCTATATTTTGCTAGTAGAGGAGTGAAAAAGAGGGCATATATCTATCTATATATACATGCACACACACACATATATATATATGTTAATCACTTTTTTTTTTTTTGCAGGGAATGGAAGAAATTAGAAGACAGGTTGGACAACATATAGAAGTGGATCCTGACTGGGAGGCTGCCATTGCCATACAGATGCAATTGAAGAATATTTTACTCATGTTCCAAGAGTGGTGTGCTTGTGATGTAAGTAAAATTGTTAGTAGGAGCAGTGTCTTTTTAAGTGCTCTAGTGCTTATTATAGTTTAGTTTTATATTGCAACTTCCTTGATGTAAAGTTTATTTAAGTAGTTTCTTATATATTTGATTGTCTTATTAACATTTATGAAGAAAATTCAGTTTTTCACACTTAATTAGAAAGTGTTCTCCATGGTAGTTTCATTTACCTTAGAAATAGTAAGTTTTCTAAAAAATACAACATACATTTATTTATGTATGTATTTATTTCCTTGGACATGAATATAAATAATATGGAAATTGGGACCACATAACACAGACTTTTAAATATTCCAACAATGAAGAAGGATGGCTATTCATTCAATTAAGTGCTTTATTACATGTGTTAAACCAGTAAGAAAATTAATTTCAAAATATAGGACTAATATATTTCCTTAAGTAATAATTTTAGACCATAACCCTCTTTTAGATCATAACCCTACCACAGATTCTGTTTTGGAAGTAAGAGCTTACTTATTTCTGTTCTGAGAAAATTGACATCTGAGTCAAATTCTTTCATTTTCTTCAGTTTCTATCTCTCACCACAGTCTATTTACCACCTAAGTTTGTATCTTAACTATTGGTCTCTTTCTTTTCATCTCTTTCTAAAACTAATGTCTCTACCAAGGCTCTTTGTCCCAACCTATATTAGTTCTTTCTGGAGTTTGATTCCTTGGTTGTCTCCTCTGGTATTTCCCACTCTTCCATTCATCTGCCTGTAAACACATATCCTTAAAAACAACAAGGATAAAAGTTCCCTTACTTGTCTTTGCTACCTCTGTAAACTATATTCTTGCTCTCTTTTTTCCTTTTCTACTCCACCACCAGCAGTTAGTGATAGACACAAAAGACCTTAATCCAGCACAACAGCTTTTTAAAAAATATATATTTTTATTGATTTTGGGGAGGAAGGGAGAAGGAGAGAGAGACAGAAACATCAATAATGGAGAGAATCATTAATCAGCTGCCTCCTGCATGCCCCCCACTGGGGATCGAGTCTAACCCAAGCATGTGCCCTTGACCGGAATCAAACCCGGGATCCTTCAATCCACAGGCTGATACTCTATCTACTGGGCCAAACTGGCTAGGGCCAGCACAGTAGCTTTATAGAACAAAGACAGGAAATATTGTTCAGCAACTAGTCACAGAACATATTTTTGGCTCCTCTCAGTTTTATAAAGGGCATGCATAATTCTTGGAGATGAGGTCAAAATGTCTGTTGTTTATCTTGACATCTGTCAAGCCTTCTGAAGTCATTTATGTCTACTAGTAGAGGCCCGGTGCAGGAAATTCGTGCACTCGGGAGGGGGATTCCCCAGCCTTGCCTGTGCTCTCTCATAGTGCGGGAGCCCCGAGATCAGTCTCCCCAAAGAGGTAGGCCCCGCCCACCTATCCGGGGCTCCTCAATGGATTGCCCCAAAGAGGTAGGCCGGAGCCAGGAGTTCCGCCTCTGCGCCATGTGGAACTGCCGGGACCTGCCTCCACAGCTCCGTGTGGAGCTGCCGGGACCCCCCCAGCGTCACCACGCGGAGCAGCTGGGACCCGCCTGCACAACGTGCACGCAGCATCAAGTCACTGTCCACCTGCGAGTGCCTCACCATGCAGGCAGCCCCGCCCACCCGCGTGCACCCGTGGCATGCACAGCCTCCTGATGGTGGATTATTACGGTGTGAGGGCATCATGGCGTGAGGGCGTGATGACCACATAGGCTTTTATTAGTATAGACTAGAGGCCCGGTGCACAAAATTCGTGCACGGGGTGGGGGTGTCCCTCAGCCAGGCCTGCACCCTCTCCAATCTGGGACACCTCGGGGGATGTCTGACTGCTGGTTTAGGCCCGATCCCTCCTGGTAGTCGGACATTCCTCTCACAATCTGGGACTGCTGGCTCCTAACCACTTGCCTGCCTGCCTGCCTGATTACCCCTAACCGCTTCTACCTGCCAACCTGATCGCCCCCTAACTGCTCCCCTGCTGGCCTGATTGATGCCTAACTGCTCCCCTGCTGGCCTGATTGATGCCTAACTGCTCCCCTGCTGGCCTGATTGATGCCTAACTGCTCCCCTGCTGGCCTGATTGATGCCTAACTGCTCCCCTGCTGGCCTGATTGATGCCTAACTGCTCCCCTGCTGGCCTGATTGATGCCTAACTGCTCCCCTGCTGGCCTGATTGATGCCTAACTGCTCCCCTGCTGGCCTGATTGATGCCTAACTGCTCCCCTGCTGGCCTGATTGATGCCTAACTGCTCCCCTGCTGGCCTGATTGATGCCTAACTGCTCCCCTGCTGGCCTGATTGATGCCTAACTGCTCCCCTGCTGGCCTGATTGATGCCTAACTGCTCCCCTGCTGGCCTGATTGATGCCTAACTGCTCCCCTGCTGGCCTGATTGATGCCTAACTGCTCCCCTGCTGGCCTGATTGATGCCTAACTGCTCCCCTGCTGGCCTGATTGATGCCTAACTGCTCCCCTGCTGGCCTGATTGATGCCTAACTGCTCCCCTGCTGGCCTGATTGATGCCTAACTGCTCCCCTGTTGGCCCAATCCCCCCCAACTGCCCTCTCCTGCCGGCCCCCAACTGCCCTCCCCTGCTGGTCTGGTCGCCCCTAACTGCCTTTCCCTGCTGGCCTGGTTGCCCCTAACTGCCCTCCCCTGCTGGCCTGGTCCCCCCCAACTGCCCTCCCCTGCCGCCCCAATCACCCCCAACTGCCCTCCTCTGCTGGCCTGTTCGCCCCCAACTGCCCTCCCTGCCGGCCATCTTGTGGTGGCCATCTTGTGATGATGTGAGGGTGGCCATCTTGTGATGATATGAGGGCATCACGTGAGGGCACAAGGACCACCTAGGCTTTTATTAGTATAGATTGTTGCTCTTTAGAGTGTGGCTTCTGCCCTTACCAAATGACAGGAATTGCTTTTTGAAAAAATTTCAAAGGATCTTTTTAAGTAACCAAATTCAGAGGTTTTCTCTAAGGCCCCATCTTCCTTAAAATGTCTATAGCATCGTTTCCTGTTGAGTACCTTAACCTTTTTGAAACGTTCTTTCCCTCTAATTTTCACAAATCTACATTATCCAATATTTCTATTGACTGCCCATTTAAATGAGACCTTTCCCAATAGACTCTTTTTATTTCTACCACCACAATTAAAACTTCATATAAATGACTCTTTCAAGCTATAATATCATTTCTGTTTGTGTGTTAGACATTCCTGCTTATATCTTACACTTATTTCAAATTCAGAATATAATAAATTGAGCCCTGGCCAGCTTGGCTCAGTGGATAGAGCATCGGCCTGTGGACTGAAGGGTCGCAGGTTTGATTACGGTCAAGGGCATGTACCTGGGTTGAGGGCTCGATCCCCAGTGGGGGGTGTGCAGGAGGCAGCCAATGATTCTCTCTCATCATTGATGTTTCTATCTCTCTCTCCCTCTCCCGTCCTTTCTGAAATCATTTAAAAGAAAAAAGAATATAATAAATTGATTTGTCATTTCCGTCTACTTACTACTTGCATGTTCTCTTCTTGACTGCTCTTGTTCCATTAATGACACTATGATTCATACATTCATCCATATGGGAAATCTCAAGAGCTACTGCATTCTCTGTGTTAAATTGTTAACAGATATTTTTGATGGTATAAAAAGTTCTGTGCGCCCTAGCTGGTTTGGCTTAGTGGATAAAGTGTTGGGCTTCAGACTGAAGGGTCCTGGGTTTGATTCCGTCCAAGGGCACATGCCCAGGTTGTGGGCTCGATCCCCAGTAAGGGGCGTGCAGGAGGCAGCCAATCAATGATTCTCTCTCATCCTTGATGTTTCTGTCTTCTCTCCCTCTCCCTTCCTCTCTGAAATCTATAAAAAATATATTTTTTTAAAAATTATATTTAAAGAAAAAAAGCTCTGTGCTCACATAAGATTGGGAAATGCTAGGTTGAACAAATTCAAACAGGAACTTTTAAGCCACTGAACTTTTAAAACTTTTTTTTAAATTTATTGATTTTAAAGAGAGAGAAAGAGATCTATTTGTTGTTCCACTTATTTATGCATTCATTGGTTGATTTTTTAAAAAGAATATTGATTTTTAGAAAGAGGAAGAGAGAGAGAGAACATCCATGTGGGAGTACAACATAAATCTGCTGCCTCCTGCACACCCCTTACTGGGGATTGAGCCTGCAACCCTGGCATGTGCCCTTGACTGAAAATCAAACTTCCTGGTGCCAGGATAATGCCCAACCGACTGAGTCATACCGGCCAGGATCATTGATTGATTCTTGTATGTGCCCTCACCAGTCCAGGGGTGGGCAAACTTTTTGACTCAAGGGCCACAATGGGTTCTTAAACTGGACCAGAGGGCCGGAACAAAAGCATGGATGGAGTGTTTGTGTGAACTAATATAAATTCAAAGTAAACATCATTACATAAAAGGGTACGGTCCTTTTTTTTTTTTAGTTTTATTCATTTCAAACGGGCCGGATCCGGCCCACGGGCCGTAGTTTGCCCATGGCTGGATTAGACCCACAATCTTGGTTTATTGGGATGATGCTCTAACCAACTGAGCTACCCAGCCAGGGCCTGAACTTCTCAAACTCTTTAATTAATGTGCTAATTTCTAAGAGGGATAGTCCCAAAATTTATTTGATAATAGTATTCCTTTTTGAAGATAAAATCAGTTTGAGAAGCACTATCTTAAAAAGTGGCCTTTTGGGACATGTGCAGGAAGCAACCAATCAATGTGTCTCTCACATCGATGTTTCTCTCTCTTTGTCTCTCTCCCTCCCTTCCACTCTCTAAAAATCAATGGAAAAATATAGTCGGTTAAGGATTAACAACAACAAAGAAGTGATAATCCTAACATTTATTTTGGGTTCTTTTTTTGCCCTGACTACTCCCACTCTAGTTGAGACCCTTTATCACCTTACACGTAGACTTTGTAGTAATCTTCCTACTGGGTGGTTGGTTCCTAACATTACTCTCTACTCTATTGACACCCATTAATTCTTGAAGCAGTGAGTTGTCTATATTATTATACTTCAGATACCATCAATGTATTCACATGCCAATGCCAAGGCATATTTCCACTTTAATTGCTCATTAATTCTATCCACAAAACCTTGGATTTTTCTAGTTTTTATTCCTTTCTATTGCCTGAACAGGAGGTGTATTCTCCGTTATTTCTCTTTGCTTATTCTGTATCTCTGCTTACAATGCCATCATTTTCTCATCTCCATATTTATATTCTGCTTATTCTTTAGACCCCACTCAAAAATTGCTTTCACAATATGTCTTCCCAGTTGTTTGTGATGCTTTTCCCCCCTCTTAGTGGAATAGTTTCTATCATTTACATGGTACTTACTAGTACAGTTTTTCACATTGTGTGTGTGTGTGTGTGTGTGTGTGTGTGTGTGTGTGTATGGGCATGTGCCTCTCTCTGTCTTATATTTCCTACTGGTCTACAGATCCTGTGGAGGTAGCCCTAGTAATACATAGAACAATTCTGTGCTTGTACTTAGCAAATATTTATTGAATAATGTGGTAAAGTAGATCATTTGTCATTTTATTTGTATTTTTCTTCTAGGAAGAACTCTTACTAGTGGCTTATAAAGAATGTCACAAAGCTGTGATGAGGTGTAGTACAAGTTTTATGTCTAGTAGCAAGACAGTAGTACAATTGTGTGGTCACACTTTGGAAACTAAGTCCTACAGAGTATCTGAAGATCTCGTAAGCATACATCTTCCACTCTCTAGGACTCTTGCTGGTGAGTGTTAGTTTTTTGCTTTGTTTCTATTAGCTATGTTTCCTAGGTATTCAGAGTACTAGAATCATATCTATTTTTGTTCTATGCTAAGTATGTATAGGCATACTCAGATTAGATACTGCAATTAAGACCTGTCACTGTCCTTCAAAGAGCTGTCACTAAACATCTAAGGATGCTTGTTTTCCTAGGCCTTTTGTCATCTTGGTCAACAAATGGATCTTACAGTACACATCACACTTAAAGACTAACTTGATAACTCATCTCCCGCCCAAATCTCAATATAGTAAAATCTTGTTGCTGGTTTTTAATCTCTTTTCTGCCAAATTGCACAAGTGTTGTTGGTGTCACTGTTTCTTTCACCACCAAAAGAAAGATCATAGATTTTCTTTATTCATTCTTTGATTTGCATTTCCATGTAAACTAGCCCTGTCAGGGTTGTTGTTGTTGTTGTTTTAAACTTTATAGAAGTGTATATATTTTAACTGTGCTAAAATATACATAACATAAAATTTACCATTTTAACTGTTTAGTTCTGTGGCATTAAGAACATTGTTTTGTGCAGCATCACCAATATCCATCTCCAGAATATTTTTCATCTTCCCAAACTCAAATTCTGTACCCATTCAACTTAACTCCTCATTTCCCACTCCCTGCATTTACTGGCAGCCACTATTCTACTTTCTGTCTCTGTAACTTTATTATTATAGGTACCTCATATGAGTGCAATCATACATATCTCCTTTTATAACTGACTTATTGCACTTAGCATAATGTCCTCAAAGTTTATCTATGTGGTAGCATGTATCAGAATTTTCTTCCTTTCTGAAGCTGAGTAATATTCTATAATATGTATATGTCACATTTTGTTTATCTATTCATCAATGGATGCTTCATGTTGTTTCCACCTTTTGGCTATTGTGAATACTGTTGGTATGAACATGAGTGTACAAATATCTCTTTGAGTCCTGTTTTCAATTTTTTGGGATATATACCTGTAAGTAGAATTGTTGGATTTTAAGGTAATTCTCCTCTTTAATTTTTTTGAGGAATTGCCATACTGTTTTTCATGGCAGCTACATCATTTTATATTCCTACTAGAAGCCTAATGCACGAAATTCATGCACTTGGGGGGGTCCCTCGGCCTGGCCTGCGCTCTCTTGCAGTCCCGGAGCCCTTGGGGAGCCTGGCTCAGGGCTTCTGGCTAAGCAGCGCTCCCCCTGTGGGAGCACACTGACTACCAGGGGACAGCTTCTGCATTGAGTGTCTGCCCCCTGGTGGTCAGTGCGCGTCATAGTGATGGTCATTCCGCCATTCAGTCGATTTGCATGTGACCCTTTTATTATATAGGATGAGCAATGCACAAGGATTCCAGCTTCTCCATATCCTCATCAACACTTATTTTCTTTTTGTGTTTTTTTTAATAGCCATCCTAGTGATTGTGAAATGATATCTCATTGTGGCTTTGATTTGCATTTCTCTAGTGATTTGTGATACTGGGTATCTTTTTCTATGCTTATTGGCCATGTGTATATCTTTGGAGAAATGTCTATTCAAGTCATTTTAAAAAAATATGTTTTTATTGACTTCAGAGAGAGGAAGGTAGAGGGAGAGAGAGAGACAGAAACAACAATGATATGAGAGAATCATTGATCAGCTGCCTCCTGCACACCCCCTATAGGGATTGAGCCCACAAACCAGGCATGTGCCCCAACCTGGAGTCCAACCGTGACCACCTGGTTCATGGGTTGATGCTCAACCACTGAACCACACCAGCCAGGCATTAATCAGATCTTTTGTTTTTGGGTTGTTGGAGTTCTTATATATATTCTGTATGTTAACTGCTTATTAGATGCATAATTTGCAAATATTTTCTCCCATTCTATGGGTTGCCTTTTCACTATGTTGATAGTGTCCTTTGATGCACAAAAGGTTTTAATTTTGATATAGTCTATAATTTATTTTTCTTTTGGTTACCTGTGCTTTTGGTGTCATAGTTAAGAAATTATTGCCGAATCCAATGTCTTGGAGCCTTTTATCTATGTTTTCTTCTAAGAGTTTTATAATTTTAACTCCTGAGTTTAGGTCGTTGACCCACTTTTAATTATTTTTGGTATGTTGTGTAATGGACATGTCATTTTATGTCACTTCTATTTTTATAAAAAAAGACTTAGATCTAAGTTGTTTCTTTTGATGCTTGGTTAAGTGAAAAATAAGCATGTCTTTATAAACAACATATTATTTTTATATAATGTATAAGCATACCTTACACAGTGTAGGAACTTAAATATATTAGTAATACTTTCAAAATTAGAAATCAAAAGTTTATATTTTGAGGTGTCGTTTTTAAACTCAATAAATGGTATTTTTAAATTTCACAAATTTGATGAGTTGATTAAGAATCAAACTTAATTGGATTTATTACTTTTTAATTTTTCTCCTTTTATTTTTTAACCATTAGGTCTTCATGTGCGTTTAAGCAGGCTGGGCGGTGTTGCAAGACTGCATGAATTTGTGCCTTTTGTAAGTGCCTATATGAAGTGTTGACTGGCTTATATCCTATTTTAAGTATCTTTTGGTGGATGAGTGGGAAGAAATATAATATTTTGAAACCCACATGAATAATTCTCATTTAGTAATTTTAAATCTATATGTAGTACATTGAAATCTGAATCATAGGGATTTAGTCATCTAATTCAAGCCCTTTTATTTTACTGATAAGAATACTGAAGAATATATATATATTGCCATAACTGTGAGACACATCCAAGCCTTCTGAGAAATAATGAAATTGACCTCACTCTGTTTCAGGAGGACTTTCAAGTAGAGGCACTAGTAGAATTTCCTTTGCGTTGTCTGGTATTAGTTGCCCAGGTTGTTGCTGAGATGTGGCGAAGAAATGGGCTCTCTCTCATTAGCCAGGTATGGTAAGGCCAATTATTCACATTTATGAATGTGTTCATTTTCTAATTTAAAAAAAACATATCAGTTTACCTTGTGTCCCTGAATTTTGCTGAGTATTTGCTTTCTGTGTTCTTGTATAGTCAGAAATGAAAGTTCTAGTGACCATGTAGACATTTCTACTTTTATCCTATTGAGTGGCTAGATTAGGTGACAGCCAGTAGTACCACCAGAAACCTGCCCATTAACATAGGTCTTTTCTAAAGATTACCTTGCTTGGGGACCAGTAGCCTTCCTACAACCTGTCTTAATTGAAGGCCACCTTATAATTTTTCCTTCTGTTTTAGAGCAAATAAAGAGAAGTGCATTTCCTAAAAGTTGGGGAACTAGAAATTGTAAATATACCACACTTGGGAGAAAAATGGTGTTATGATTGATTGTATTGATTTACTTTTATTGAAGTGGGTATTTTAAATTTAAGAAAAATAAAATTTTTAACTATACATGTCAAGAGTACTAACTAATATAAAGCATTTTTAAACTCTGAAATATTTTCATACCACATTTTCTCACCTTATCCTCACATGTCCCTTAAAATGTTTTGTAGATTTACAATTTAGTGTTTTGCCACTAAGGAGTTCTTGGAGTTGCTAGTTTAGAGAAAGTTTTAAGAATAGTTTTTGTTGAGAATTCTGTTTGAGATAAAATAATTCTTGTAGCTTCTATTCTACCTTTTATTTTATAGGTGTTTTATTACCAGGATGTTAAGTGCAGAGAAGAAATGTATGATAAAGATATCATCATGCTTCAGGTACCTATTTGAATTACTTCTGGTATTTATGTCTTAACCTTCTTTCTTAGATTCTTAGTAATAAGAGAAGATATTGTAATTATTTTTTAAGTTACTTAAATTTTTCTCACTGTTAAAATATGACATCATAGAAGTAAAAGGGACTACTACATTTTCTTCTACAGACTTATTTTATAGTTTTTCTGACAGTACTATTGGAGGCAAAATGTTTCTGATTTAATACACACAAACTGTGATGCTCTGTGTCTTTCACAGATTGGTGCATCTTTAATGGATCCCAACAAGTTCTTATTACTGATACTTCAGAGGTATGAACTTGCTGATGCTTTTAAAAAGACCATATCTACAAATGACCAGGTAAGCAACAGAAACTGAGATGTGAAATAATTCCAAATAAAATGTTATTGTTAACTATTTTAATCATATTTAGTATTGATATTTTTTATCTGTATCTGCAAAAATCACACATACAGGTAACGTGCATATATATATATATATCTACAGATACATACATATACTCTTACATATATATTCACATATACTCTTTTTACTCTGCAAAAATTAGAACATATAGATTTTTTTAAATGAAGAAAAAAATCACATGAAACACTACATCCTAGAATTGATCACTTTTTTAAAAAATATATTTTATTGATTTTTTTACAGAGAGGAAGGGAGAGGAATAGAGAGTTAGAAACATCGGTGAGAGAGAAATATCGATCGATCAGCTGCCTCCTGCACAACCCCTACTGGGGATGTGCCCGCAACCAAGGTACATGACTGGAATCGAACCCGGGACCCTTTAGTCCGCAGGCCGACGCTCTATACACTGAGCCAAACCGGTTAGGGCAAATTGATCACTTTTAAAGTTTTGGTGTCTTGTTTGTTTTTAAAACAAAAATTGGATCATTTTGTATGTGCTATTTTGTAACTTGCTTTCTGTACTTAATAAAATATTGCAATGGGCCTTTTCTTTTTACTAAATAAATATACAACTATATCATTTTTTTACATCATCATTTTTAATGGTGGCATATGAATGCATTATACTTTAGTCCAGCGATTTTCAACCGGTGTGCTGCAAGAATTTTTAAAACATGTAATACCTGACCTGACTATTTTGTCAGGGACACTGACTTCTTTTCCCTTACTTTGTCAAATAAAAAAATGACAACAGCCAACACAACAATAGCCATCTGGTGTAAATGTCCTGTCTTGAACCATAAATATATAGGTCATATAATAGAGTTGCATATTATTGGTCATGTCGCATAATAAGGTTGCATGTGATTGGTTAATTCTTGGTACCAGAAATCCTTATATACAACTATAGGTACCTGATTTTTTTTTTTCATTCATTTTGGAGCAAAAAAATAGATAATTACTACTATTTATTATTATTTTTTTAAATCCTACAAAATTATACCTAATTTTTTGTCAGATAGGCAAAAAATATATTTTTTTATTGTACCACAGAATATTAGTAATTCTTTTATGTGTGCTATGAGATGAAAAAGGTTCAAAATTGCTATTTTAGTTCCTTATTGCTGAAGAGGTTTTTTTTAGGTTTTTAGTCTTATAACATCTCTCTACCTCAAGGTTTAAACACTTGCCTAACTATTATTATTACTAGAGGCCCGGTGCACGAATTCGTGCATGGGTGGGGTCCCTCAGCCTGGCTAGCGATCGGGACTGATCAGGGCTGATTGGGGGTGGGGGAGAGAGGGATGGCCAGCTGAGGGAGAGACAGTTCGAGCTTGGCTGGCCATGGGAGGTTGGCCATAGGAGCGCACTGACCACCAGAGGGCAGCTCCTGCGTTGAGTATCTGCCCCCTAGTGGCCAGTGCGTGTCATAGTGACCAGTTGACCAGTTGTTTGGGTGTTCAATCGCTTAGGCTTTTATATATATAGATATAGATTATTTTTTTAGTCCTCACCCGAAGATATTTTTCCATTGATTTTTAGAGAGAGTGGGAGAGAGAGGGAAAGACAGAGAGAAACATCAATGTGAGAGAAACACATCGATTGGTTGCCTCCTGCATGTACCCTGACCAGAGCCTAGGCTGGGGAGAAGCCTCCAACCAAGGTACATGCCCTTGACCGGAATCGAACCTGGGACCCTTTGGTCCACAAACTGATGTTCTATCCACTGAGTCAAACCAGCTAGGGCTTAAGATAAATTATTTGAAGTAGATTTGCTGGACAAAAACAATGTGCTTTTTATTTATTTATTTTTTTTTTATTGCGCTGGCCAGTTTGCTTAGTTGATAGAGCATCGGCCTGTGGACTGAAGTGTCCCAGGTTCGATTCCAGTCAAGGGCATATGCCTGGGTTGCAGGCTAAATCCCCAATGTGAGGCGTGCAGGAGGCATCCAATCAAAGGTTCTCTATCATCATTGATGTTTCTTTTCTATCTCTCTCTCTATCCCTTCCTCTCTAAAATCAATAAAAATATATTTAAAAATTTTTCTTTATTAATTTTAGAAAGAGAGGAAGGGAGAGTAAGTGAAAGACAGACAGATAGATGTCCGTTTGTTATTCCACTTATTTATGCATTCATTAGTTGATTTTTTTTTCCTAAATATGTTTTTATTGATTTCAGAGAGGAAGAGACAGGGAGAGAGAGAGAAACATCAATATTGAGAGAGAATCATTGATTGGCCCTCCTCCTCCACACCCCTTACTGGGGATCAAGCCTGCAACCTGGGCATATGCCCTGACCAGGAATCCAACCACCATCTCCTGGTTCATAGGTTGACACTCAACCACTGAGCCACACTGGCTGGGCCATTGGTTGATTCTTATATGTGCCCTGACTGTAGATCAAATCCATACCTTGGCATTTTGGGACGATGTTGTAACTAGCTGAGCTATCTGGTCAGGGCTAGTGGATGTTTTTTCTTAAGATTCCTCATGTATATTGTCAAATTGCTTTCAGAAAAGTTACTTTGATTTAAGATTTCTCTAGCAGTACATCTGTAGTAGCATTTAAAAAAAATTTTTGGCCTTTCTAAATTGTGTTTATTGAAGCATATATTTAGATGATCTGAATTACCTTTTTTTTTAAAAATATATTTTATTGATTTTTTTACAGAGAGGAAGGGAGAGGGAAAGAGAGTTAGAAACATCGATGAGAGAGAAACATCGACCAGCTGCCTCCTGCACACCCCCCACTGGGGATGTGCCCGCAACCAAGGTACATGCCCTTGACCGGAATCGAACCTGGGACCCTTGAGTCCCCAGGCCGACGCTCTATCCACTGAGCCAAACCGGCTAGGGCCTGAATTACCTTTTAACACCACACTGCACATTATTTAGCACCCACCAAAAACAAGCTGTCAAACAACCTCAAAATGTGAGCTACCTTTGAAAATGAAAAACAATAACAATAATGAAAAAAAAAGAAAACCTGTGTGTGGCGAATAAATATGAATTTCAAAAATGATACCACAAAATAGCAGACTTAAATTACATATAAATTAAGCTAAACTTGGTGAAATAGTAATTGGTTCCTTTTTATTTTAACAATAACTGCAATTCTTTGTGAGCCCAGAGGCCAAATTGAGTGTAAGTAGGTACTTAAACAGAAAATAAATTTCCACAATTTTTGTTGATGAAATGAAAAATATCCTATCCTATCTAATAAAAGAGAAACATGGTAATTAGCCATACCTCCGCTACCCTTCGCATTGGCTAATCAGGGCGATATGCAAATTAACTGCCAGCCAAGATGGCGGCCGGCAGCCAGGCAGCTGGAAGCGAACATGAGGCTTGCTTGCTTCAGTGACGGAGGA
>NW_005354718.1:3825527-3836669 GCF_000412655.1 Myotis brandtii | reverse complement strand
GCCCTGCTCTGTGCGTGACAGGGGGTGGCGCCGCAACCTCCCCATCGACCCTGCCTTGAGTGTGACAGGGGGCGGTGCCCCAACCCCCCAATCGGCCCTACCCTGAGGGTGACTGAGGGTGGCATCGCAACCTCCCAATCCGCCCTGCTCTGTGCATGACAGGGGGCGGCGCCCCAACTCCCCAATCAGACCTGCTCTGAGCCCGACCAGGGGCTGCACCTAGGGATTGGGCCTGCCCTCTGCCACCCAGGAGCAGGCCTAAGCCAGCAGGTTGTTATCTCCCGAGGGATCCCATACTGCGAGAGGGCACAGGCCGGGCTGAGGGACCCCCGCTCCCCCCCAAGTGCACAAATTTTTGTGCACCGGGCCTCTAGTCCTATATAATAAAAGGCTAAATGCAAATCGACCGAACAGCAGAACAACCGGTCACTATGATGCGCACTGACCACCAGGGGGCAGACACTCAATGCAGGTGCTGCCCCCTATTGGTCAGTGCGCTCCCACAGGGGGAGCACCATTCAGCCTGAAGCCAGGCTCATGGCTGGCGAGTGCAGTGGTAGTGGTGGCAGTGCTAAGGATGTCTGACTGCCAGCAGGGAGCAGGCCTAAGCTGTCAGTTGGACATCCCCCTAGGACTCCCAGACTGCAAGAAGGCACAGGCCGGGCTGAGGGACTCCCCTTCTCTGAGTACACGAATTTCATGCACTGGGCTGCTAGTAATAATAATAATTGAGTTTTGTAGTATAAGTCTACTAAGGAAGAGAATGGATTTTGTTGTTATATTATGTTACTTAATTGAGGCTCAACACTCGTGTTCCATACAGTTGATTGCCCATGTTTTTTTTGTAAAAAATCATTCCTAGCTGTTTGGGCCATATAAAAATAGGCTTTGGGCTGGATTTTGCCCACTGGCTATAGATTGCTCATCACTGGGTTAGATGATTGGGAGAAGACCAGCAAATCACTCTCCACAAAAGAGCAAGTAATAGATAACCAGTCCTATCCCTTGGTTACCACTTTGCATATGTTGTTACTGGATCCTTGTACTGGAAAACCTGGCACTGGTATTTTTAATTTTGTTGATCTTATAGATGAAAGGTGGTGTTTCCTTTTCATTTGTAGTTTTTAATTATCAGTGAGGTGACTATGTTTTCATAATTATTGGCTTTTCTCCCTTTTGTAGTGAATTATCTGTTCCTGTCCTTTGCCCTTTTTCTGTTTTTGTAAAAGTTCCTTATTTAATAAGTATATTAATTATTTATTAATTGTATTTGCTACATTTTTCAGTTTATAAGTTGTCTCATGGAGTTTTCTCACATCTTCATTGTTTTAATATTTGATAACAACTTATAAAGTAGCTCTTGACTACTTTGAATTTATAAATCACATTATTTTATTCTTTCAGATTAGAAGTCACTTGCAAAGGGCCATGTATTAGATATAAACTACAAAGCTAATTTTTATACTTAGTGAAAATAAATGTTTTATACTTAGTGAAAATAAATAAATAATTTCCAGTAGTGCTTAATGAATACTGTGTTATGGAAAGGTACTCTCACCATAATTGTTGTTATGGAAAGGTAGTCACACCATAATTGTTAAGTATCTATTTGAAGCTACTGCCTCACCAACCCAGGTAAGAAGGAAGCCTGTAGTAGAGGAAAAGTTAAAGATTAGAACTAGTTTGTTGACTTAAGTTTATGAAGGGAATAAGTAACACAATAATAGTATTTAGCAGTTA
Source organism: Myotis brandtii (assembly GCF_000412655.1). Lineage (NCBI taxonomy): Eukaryota > Metazoa > Chordata > Mammalia > Chiroptera > Vespertilionidae > Myotis > Myotis brandtii. The sequence continues at coordinate 3,834,929 of NW_005354718.1, read as the reverse complement.
TTATCTATTTCTTGTTCCGTGCCAGATATTATGAACCTTTTTGAATTTGATGTCAAAAAGGGAATTATTCACCTCATAATTTTCTGTTGCTGTGGTGGAAAGAAAATACTGGACTTAGAGGGACCATGGGTCTGATGCAGAAATATATGTTTTGTGGAGGTTTTTGGTTCTTATACAACTAATTTATTGTTTTTTGATTCTATAGGATTTGATTAAACAATATAATACATTAATAGAAGAAATGCTTCAAATCCTCATCTATATTGTGGGTAAGATTAAAACATGTTTTGAAATAGCATATGGGTTGGGTTACTTTTTAAAGAGAACATTAATAAGAGCTATAATTTACCACTTTACTCATCTCTCAAATATAGCTTAGAATGTATAGTAATGTGGTTAATATGTTTAGAAACCCACCTTTTTAAAAAACATAGCTATTACATCTTTCTAATATCTAATTTGTAATTGTTTGGACTTTTTTTATAGAGGTCTGGGATATTTATCATAGAAATGTAGGTGAAAAATAACTGTTGAATGCCAAAAATTTTCTATAGATAGGAAATTTCATTGTAACATAGGTCTATGTAAAATATATTTTTATTGTGTCATTCTATTAAATTACTTGGTGCAAATATTGGCCACACTTACTTTTGTATGTTCTGTTTTATAGACTCTGTTGATTTTACCAGCTAAAGAAAAGTCCTTAACTTCTCATTCTGGCTCTTGTTTCTTACTTTAGTGCAGCAGACTCTGCTTTGTCTTAATAGTTCCTGGTGATTCTAGCCAGTAGCTAAATCTGAAAACATGGGTTCATTTTATTTGTTTGTTAGAGCTAGTTGCTAGACTAGCTGCTTTATCTCAGCAGGAAGTGTAGTAAGCCTTTATTGCTAAGTGATATGTAAATCTTTCAGGTACTAATAACTCTTCTTGTCCAGAATATTCCATAGGAATCTGATGAAAAAAATGGACAAATTAAAATGTGTAAAAGATTTTTAAAGTTAATGATATACTTTATTAGGTTATAAAAACTTGAGGGGAATTTTTGTATTCTTGGAATGCTTTAAAAAATTCTAATACGATACTATATTTTTGCTGTTTTATATTTTTACTAATTTATTATTGCTTCTATTTTGCTTTTATTATTTTTAGTCAAATCTATTGGGTTTCTTTCTCCTATGTGATTTGACTTTTAGTTAATACTTGCTATATTCCTAAATTCATTAATTTCAGGAGTCAACATTTTTTAAAAAGCATATAAAATCTCTGATCTTATAATGGAGAAAACATTAAAAGTAGAAAAAGATTCAGATTAGGAATCAAAAGATGTAGTCTTGGCCTTGTTATCAACTATCAAGAGCATGCCATTTACATTCTTTGAGTCTCAAATTCGTGATTTGTAAAATGAAGGTAATCTATATGATTTCGATAATTCCTTTTAGCACTAAAATTCTAGGGGATACTGTTTTTGGTGAAAAAAATAAAATTACAAGGTGCTTTACAGATATAAAAAGGATTAAGTCTGGGAAATGAATTCATTTAACAAAAAGTCATTCTCTGGCTAATTTTTAGAATTCATCAATTCTGTTAGACAAAGGGTTACTGTCTTTTTAATAATCTTCTTGAAGATATCATTGGACTTTTTACACATGTTATAATATTGAAAATCAGTGGTGACATATGGCCAGATATTGTAAGCCTTCTTGAGGCAATGGGAATTAGATGCTATTAACACCAATGAAGTTCTTGTTAATTTAAGTATTTTCTCTCCATTTGGTAGTTTATTGAGATACAAAATGGAAGCCTGATCATGTGGGCATTTTAGCAACACCACTCATTCCTGATACATATTACTGTTTTGTCATTTAATTTATAAAGACATTTTTAAGTATTTTGTTTTTCAGTTTTCACTTTGTTCTTTCATAAATAACAAAGACAAAATTGAGGAAGATCTTGAAAGAAAAGCTATTATTCATTGATGGCCACTGCACATTCAATGCCATCTGCCTTGTTTTCTGGATTAGAAACACATGCTAATTTAATAGAAGGGCCTTGTTTATAATGTGTGAGTATGTGTATGTATATGTATGTATGTGTGCAAAAGAAAGAGAAGGGCTGTGTTCTTTAGATCTCTTCATTTTTCTTCCTCCTTCTTTCAGCATATAGACTTTTGTTCAGTTTTAGGAACATGTCTAATAATTTTCAGTCCCTCTCTCATGGACTTAATTTAATGCAATGTTCTGTCTATAAGTGCTCGTGGTGGGAAGAGATTTAAATAGAAAGCAATTAATTGTTTTACTTTTTTTTCATTGTTTGTTTTAGGAGAGCGTTATGTACCTGGAGTGGGAAATGTGACCAAAGAAGAGGTCACAATGAGAGAAATTATTCACTTGCTTTGTATTGAACCCATGCCACACAGTGCCATTGCCAAAAATTTACCTGAGAATGTAAGACCAATTTTGTTTTTTACTTCATTCACCTCAAGATGGGATGGATAGTTTATTCTCTAATTGGAAACTACTTCAAAGTTTTAGGAAAATTTGTTTAGCAAATTCTTCTGATGTAAAACCATCACCATTCATTCTTTTTTTTAAAATATTTTTTATTGATTTTTTACAGAGAGGAAGGCAGAGGGATAGAGAGTTAGAAACATCGATGAGAGAGAAACATCGATCAGCTGCCTCCTGCACACCTCCCACTGGGGATGTGCCCGCAACCAAGGTATGTGCCCTTGACCGGAATCGAACCTGGGACCTTTCAGTCTGCAGGCCGATGCTCTATCCACTGAGCCAAACCGGTTAGGGCACCATTCATTCTTTAGTGGTATAAATTTTAAGTCTGGGCTTTGGGGCATTAGGAAACATTTTAGAAACATTCTGGCTATTTAGGAGACATTTTAGAGCAAGAAACTCCTTGACCTTTTGTTTACTTTAAAATACGACTTTTTCAGAGGAAAGGGCGGGGGGGCTACCTAAAATATTGAGATTATTTGGGTGGGTGTTAGTTTGAGTCTTCTGAGAAGCAGATGTCAAGACAAAACATTTAAGATTTTATTAGGAACAATGCCTAGGAGAGAAAATGGCGAGGAAGCTGGGTAAGGCTGGTGGGGAGCCATCAGACTGTGATACAAGTCTGACTCCACATGGAAGAAAGAAGGAAGGAAGGTTAGATAGATGCATGGTAGATTGCTGGTAGCCTACACAATGTTTCATTTCTCCCAGAGTGGGCCTGTATTAGTATCTGTAGTCCATCTACTTAGAGGTCTGGGATGCATTTTCATGTCTGCCATGGGTGATATTTATGTTTTTGTAAATACTGATATTTAAGTAATAGTTTTAAAGATTATGAGTCTCATATTTTTCCCCTTGAGATTTAATTATGAATTAGAACAATGATTCTTAAAAGAGAATTAGAATTATCTGTATTATTAGGGCTTTCCAGAGAAGTAGAATAGAGATAATTTTTGACTATTGGTTACACTTTTACCCCCAATTTGTATCTTTTTATTTATATCTTTTTCCAGTTTCACTTTTTAAAAAATTAATTTATTTTCCAATACAGTTGACATATAATATTGTTAGTTTCAGTTATTCAACATAGTGAGATTAGACACTTATATACCTTACAAAGTGACCACCCTGATAAGTTTAGTTCCTGTTAACTAATTCTTAAACTGTAACCATTTGGCATGTCACTTGTATAATTTTGGGATATCCTTTCACCAATTTTATAATTATGAATACATTTTAAAATCAACTTACTTACATTTTCCTTAGCATCTTTCTAAGCAATAATATCAGTGAAATAGTAGGCTTGATGTTCTGGATTATTATTTTTTTTAATACATATTACAATAAGTGAATAATTATTCAAAATTTAAAAAATATGTGTGTGCAACTTAAAGTAATTTTACATACTGCTAGTAATATACATATCATACTTATAATAAAAAAAAATGCTTCAGGTATACCTAACTTTTTACTGCTTACCCCAAGTACAATTTTTTAAAGGAGTCTTTCTTAATTTTTGCAAGACTATAGGAATCTATGATCTTAGTTTACTATCTTAACTAGGTCCTTTTCCTGATTTTAAATGACTTCATTAAAAAAAAAAAATCTTTGTTCAAAGAAAAGTTTCAGGCAATTAGAAAAAATATATATAATTGCAGAAGCCAGACTACATTTGGACACTTACATATGTGTTTTGCTGTAGATCCCATTTATTTTGCTACCTTGATTTTAGCAATTAGTACATCATGGGCATGTGCTTAAATGGTGTGGGTAATGAATGTACTACATAAAGTTCTTTTTCTTTGAACTACCAGTTTGGGGGGGGGGTATGTGTATGTGTGTGTGTGTGTGTACATGCATATGAGGGCAAACTTAGATAAAATTTCTTCCTTAAACAGTTTATACATAGGTCTTACCTCTATTAAGAAATCGTTGCCCTAGCTGGTTTGGCTCAGTGGAAAGAGCGTCGGCATGGGGACTGAAGGGTCCCAGGTTCGATTCTGGTCAAGGGCATGTACCTTGGTTGCGGGCATATCCCCAGTGGGGGTGTGCAGGAGGCAGCTTATCGATGTTTCTCTCTCATCGATGTTTCTAACTCTCTATCCCTCTCTCCCTTCCTCTCTGTAAAAAAAATCAATAAAATATATTTAAAAAAAGAAAAAAGAAAAAAGAAATCGTTCCCTCCAAACAAAGTTAATTGTGTTTAGACCTAATTTTTTATATTGGAAATTGATCTTTTATTTATTGTGTATAAAGTACTTAAGGAATGTTAAAAATGAATTCTACTCAGTAAGAGAAGAAAAAGTCATTATATGAAGGTAAAAATAATAAAAATTATGTTTCAACAGGAAAATAATGAAACCGGCTTAGAGAATGTTATAAACAAAGTAGCCACATTTAAGTAAGTACTTAATGCTTATGCTTATTCTGAGAGTAGGCAATCTTTGGTCTTATTTTGAATACTTTGTAGAAGCTCAGAAATTCTTGCTTGAATGCCCAAGAACTAGAATAGAGTGTTAGAAAGAGAACAAGGGGCACACAGTAGGCACTTTAATACATGTTTGTTGAAGAAATGAGTATTTGGGGCAGGTGAATGAGAGATACCCATATGTGTGATATTAAGTGACTTAGTATGTAACAAAGAAACCTTACCCATAGTCTTTCCCATCAACTACGCCAAGACTTATGTATTCTATAAATTTTCATATGGTAAACTTATTCTATAAATTTTCATTTTACATATTAATTTTAGACTTATCTAGTAGGTTTATTTTTGTTTGTTTGTTTGTTTTTAAAAAGAATTGTATATTTACTGACCTTGAGGCAGATTCAATACACAACCAATTTTAAATTTACATATTTTAATTCAATTTTGAAGTGTTTTCTCACACACACATAAATTGGCATGCAGTAGTTGTCCTAAGGCAGCGATTTTCAATGGGTGTGCTGCAAGAATTTTCAAAACATGCAATACCTATTTATTTAGGGGCACTGACCTCTTTTCCCTCTTGTCTAGTAAAAAATGACAACAGCCAACACAGCAATAGCTGTCTGATGTAAATGAATCAAAATAATGCTATTTTTTTTTGTCAGATTGGCAAAAAATATATTTTTTAGTGTGCTGCCAAATTTTAGCAATTTTTTTATGTGTGCCATGAGCTGAAAAAGGTTGAAAATCTCTATCCTAAGGTAAAACACAGTCATCTTAAACGGTTGTAAGTATTTTCACCCAAAGTTGAAAAATTGTTTATCCTGAACATGAAAATCTCTAGTAGATTTAAAACAGTATTTTATGTGTTGGCCAATATAGTCAGTCAGTTGAGTGTCATCCCATCCCATGCACCAAAAGGTTGCCGTTTTGATTCCTAGTCAGGGCATATACCCAGGTTGTGTATTTGAGGTGCATACAGGAGGCAACCAATTGATGTTTCTTTCTCACATCAATGTTCCTCTCTCTTCCCCTCGCCCTTCTTCTCTCTCTAAAATCAGTAAAAACATTTAAAAAACAACAGTATTTTACAATCCTTTGATTGAGATATATAAAATGGAAATCTACACTAATAAAAGAGAAACATGGTAATTGGCGTACGACCGCTACCATTCCCATTGGCTAATCAGCATATCCTTATGCAAATTAACTGTCAGCCAAGATGGCGGCTGGCAGCCAGGCAGCTGGAAGCGAACATGAGGTTTGCTTGCTCCAGTGACTGCAGACTCCAACGTTCCCCGCCTGACTTGCCGGCCTCTGAGCTGGCAGTTTGAAACATTCTAACAAATATAGAAGGCCGGGATCTCAGAGCTAGAGTTATACATTGTTTCGATTATAGTGCACTCAGCAGCAGAAGCCTCAGAGCTAGAGCCAGAGCTAAAGCTGACCCAGAATAAAAAAAAAAGAAAAAAAGAAAAAAAGGAGCGGTTGGGAGCTTCAGTCAACAACCACCAGCCTGAAAGCAGGGGGGGGGGTATGTGTATGTGTGTGTGTGTGTGTACATGCATATGAGGGCAAACTTAGATAAAATTTCTTCCTTAAACAGTTTATACATAGGTCTTACCTCTATTAAGAAATCGTTGCCCTAGCTGGTTTGGCTCAGTGGAAAGAGCGTCGGCATGGGGACTGAAGGGTCCCAGGTTCGATTCTGGTCAAGGGCATGTACCTTGGTTGCGGGCATATCCCCAGTGGGGGTGTGCAGGAGGCAGCTTATCGATGTTTCTCTCTCATCGATGTTTCTAACTCTCTATCCCTCTCTCCCTTCCTCTCTGTAAAAAAAATCAATAAAATATATTTAAAAAAAGAAAAAAGAAAAAAGAAATCGTTCCCTCCAAACAAAGTTAATTGTGTTTAGACCTAATTTTTTATATTGGAAATTGATCTTTTATTTATTGTGTATAAAGTACTTAAGGAATGTTAAAAATGAATTCTACTCAGTAAGAGAAGAAAAAGTCATTATATGAAGGTAAAAATAATAAAAATTATGTTTCAACAGGAAAATAATGAAACCGGCTTAGAGAATGTTATAAACAAAGTAGCCACATTTAAGTAAGTACTTAATGCTTATGCTTATTCTGAGAGTAGGCAATCTTTGGTCTTATTTTGAATACTTTGTAGAAGCTCAGAAATTCTTGCTTGAATGCCCAAGAACTAGAATAGAGTGTTAGAAAGAGAACAAGGGGCACACAGTAGGCACTTTAATACATGTTTGTTGAAGAAATGAGTATTTGGGGCAGGTGAATGAGAGATACCCATATGTGTGATATTAAGTGACTTAGTATGTAACAAAGAAACCTTACCCATAGTCTTTCCCATCAACTACGCCAAGACTTATGTATTCTATAAATTTTCATATGGTAAACTTATTCTATAAATTTTCATTTTACATATTAATTTTAGACTTATCTAGTAGGTTTATTTTTGTTTGTTTGTTTGTTTTTAAAAAGAATTGTATATTTACTGACCTTGAGGCAGATTCAATACACAACCAATTTTAAATTTACATATTTTAATTCAATTTTGAAGTGTTTTCTCACACACACATAAATTGGCATGCAGTAGTTGTCCTAAGGCAGCGATTTTCAATGGGTGTGCTGCAAGAATTTTCAAAACATGCAATACCTATTTATTTAGGGGCACTGACCTCTTTTCCCTCTTGTCTAGTAAAAAATGACAACAGCCAACACAGCAATAGCTGTCTGATGTAAATGAATCAAAATAATGCTATTTTTTTTTGTCAGATTGGCAAAAAATATATTTTTTAGTGTGCTGCCAAATTTTAGCAATTTTTTTATGTGTGCCATGAGCTGAAAAAGGTTGAAAATCTCTATCCTAAGGTAAAACACAGTCATCTTAAACGGTTGTAAGTATTTTCACCCAAAGTTGAAAAATTGTTTATCCTGAACATGAAAATCTCTAGTAGATTTAAAACAGTATTTTATGTGTTGGCCAATATAGTCAGTCAGTTGAGTGTCATCCCATCCCATGCACCAAAAGGTTGCCGTTTTGATTCCTAGTCAGGGCATATACCCAGGTTGTGTATTTGAGGTGCATACAGGAGGCAACCAATTGATGTTTCTTTCTCACATCAATGTTCCTCTCTCTTCCCCTCGCCCTTCTTCTCTCTCTAAAATCAGTAAAAACATTTAAAAAACAACAGTATTTTACAATCCTTTGATTGAGATATATAAAATGGAAATCTACACTAATAAAAGAGAAACATGGTAATTGGCGTACGACCGCTACCATTCCCATTGGCTAATCAGCATATCCTTATGCAAATTAACTGTCAGCCAAGATGGCGGCTGGCAGCCAGGCAGCTGGAAGCGAACATGAGGTTTGCTTGCTCCAGTGACTGCAGACTCCAACGTTCCCCGCCTGACTTGCCGGCCTCTGAGCTGGCAGTTTGAAACATTCTAACAAATATAGAAGGCCGGGATCTCAGAGCTAGAGTTATACATTGTTTCGATTATAGTGCACTCAGCAGCAGAAGCCTCAGAGCTAGAGCCAGAGCTAAAGCTGACCCAGAATAAAAAAAAAAGAAAAAAAGAAAAAAAGGAGCGGTTGGGAGCTTCAGTCAACAACCGCCAGCCTGAAAGCAGCCCTCAGCCCCTCACCCAGACTGGCCAGGCACCCCAGTGGGGACCCCCACCCTGAAGGGTGTGTGACCAGCTGCAAACAGCCATCATCCCCTCATCCAGGCTGGCCAGGCACCCCAGTGGGGACCCCCACCCTGAAGGGGGTGTGACCAGCTGCAAACAGCCATCATCCCCTCATCCAGGCTGGCCAGGCACCCCAGTGGGGACCCCCACCCTGAAGGGGGTGTGACCAGCTGCAAACAGCCATCATCCCCTCATCCAGGCTGGCCAGGCACCCCAGTGGGGACCCCCACCCTGAAGGGTGTGTGACCAGCTGCAAACAGCCATCATCCCCTCATCCAGGCTGGCCAGGCACCCCAGTGGGGACCCCCACCCTGAAGGGTGTGTGACCAGCTGCAAACAGCCATCATCCCCTCATCCAGGCTGGCCAGGCACCCCAGTGGGGACCCCCACCCTGAAGGGTGTGTGACCAGCTGCAAACAGCCATCATCCCCTCATCCAGGCTGGCCAGGCACCCCAGTGGGGACCCCCACCCTGAAGGGTGTGTGACCAGCTGCAAACAGCCATCATCCCCTCATCCAGGCTGGCCAGGCACCCCAGTGGGGACCCCCACCCTGATCCAGGACACCCTTCAGGGCAAACCAGCCAGCCCCCAGGCCTCTATCCTATATAGTAAAAGGGTAATATGCCTCCCAGCACCGGGATCAGCGGAGCAGCGAGGCTCCCGGCACCGGGATCAGCATGACAGGGGGCAGCGCCCAAACCCCCTGATCGCCCTGCAGCTCTGTGTGTGACAGGGGAAGGCGCC
>NW_005354718.1:3820539-3823778 GCF_000412655.1 Myotis brandtii | reverse complement strand
CTCTTCTGTGCATGACAGGGGGCAGTGCCCCAACCCCCTGATTGGCCCTGCTCTGTGCATGACAGGGGGTGGCACCGCAACCTCATCGACCCTGGACTGCGAGAGGGCCCAGGCCGGGCTGGGGGCCCCCCCTCCCCACCCCCCCGAGTGCACAAATTTTTGTGCACCGGGCCTCTAGTAAGATTATAAGTGTATTAATTCTCAGAATTTTAAAGATTGATACTGGTAGTAAATTTCTACTTGTTATAGTATTGTATTTATAGATATATTATTAGTTTCAAATAATTTAAAAATAGGATGTAGCTTTTTAAATACTCTAATCATGTTCAGTTAAACATTTAAGTTAAGAATTAGATAGAAACAAAAAGCTATTAAAGTGCAGAGCAAATATGGTGTACTCCGTTTGGCCTTGATGCTTCTCATTACAGTGCTGTATAGAGGACTCAACACTATATTTTTTATCTACAACTTGTTGAGGGCATGATGTCTCACTACCATTTTTAGATTTGACCTTAGATAACACAATGTGCTTTAGTTGAACAGACAACCATTAGGTTTCAGAGGCTAAAAAAGAATCCTTAGGAACTTAAAAAGGTCATGGAATCAATTATAGGTAGTATAAAATAAACTTCCTTAGATTTGTTTGAATTTCATAATTATGAAACACAGTTTAGCCGTTATCAGGACTTTGAGCATACAGTGTATGTTTTTAGTTTTAATATTGGAATGAATTTGTCATTTCAGTTTAAGCCAGTTGAGTGAGATATAATTATGTTTTTTTTCTGCTAGATTTTGACTTTTAGATTACTTTTTAGGTTCTTATTTTGTCTGTATTCTATTCTTCAAGACAACTGCAGTTCATCTCTGTATTTTTTATTTATTTAGGAAACCAGGTGTATCAGGCCATGGAGTTTATGAACTAAAAGATGAATCATTGAAAGACTTCAATATGTACTTTTATCATTACTCCAAAACACAGCATAGCAAGGTAGGAAAAGATATCCTCTTCAGAAAATAAACCTAAAATGCTTTTTAACTCCACAGAAAAATTTCTGGGTTTTCTGTAGTTTCATACTTGTTTTTATTAATAGAGGCCATTATTTCATCCAGGAAATTAAAATGGAATCAATAATGTTATCTAGTGTACAGGTAATGTTCATATTTTCTATATTATACAAGAAAAAGACAATAAGTAAATATTGTTGACTGAAAGAATGGGCACTAAATTCTTGAGGAAGGATATTACCCATTTATTTTGCAGAGACTTTCCTAGGACAACCATTTTGCTTCTGGAACAAGGTAGCATTTTGAATACATACTTCAGTATATAAAATATTTTGGTAGGTTGGTGGAACTTTCCTGCTTGCTTCAAAGTATTCCATTTGTGTCATGCTTGCCAAGCAGTATATTTAAAGATAGACTGTATTCTTTTTATTTTTCTTTTCTTTTTTTAATATATAGGCTGAACATATGCAGAAGAAAAAGAGAAAACAAGAAAACAAAGATGAAGGTAAAAAGTGAGATTCTGAATTGACTCATTTTGACTATTTCCTGTGGTTTTATTATCAGCTGAGTATATAGTGGTTTGTTTCTTGTTTATTTAGTGTGGGCAACTAATACAAGTGCAAAGAACCCTTTGTTTCTTGTTCACATTTTAAGATATGGCCCACCTCAGTGGTGATAAAATTTTAAATTTATAGCAAATGGAGTTTATTTTGGGTGATTGACATAGTGATTTATATTTCTCTTGACATTAATGTTTTTAGTGCTTTAAAGGTAATAAAAATTGTGTTGTTTTTGCATGTAATATATGACTTTGACATTTGCAATTTAGCATGTAGAATAACCCAAATAAAAATGTACCTGTTTGTCTCTTCTGCCATCCATCTCCCTTCTACTATAGCATTACCACCACCACCACCTCCTGAATTCTGTCCTGCTTTCAGCAAAGTGATTAACCTTCTAAATTGTGATATCATGATGTACATTCTCAGGACCATATTTGAGCGGGCATTAGACACAGATTCTAACTTGTGGACTGAAGGGATGCTCCAGATGGTATGTAAACCTCAAATATTACTTGAGTCAGAACCACAACTAGTGCACCTGAGACACAGAGGTCATTAAAAATAGCTTAGGTGTGCCCTGCTGGTGTGGCTCAGTGGTTGAGTATCAACCTATGTACCAGGAAGTCATGGTTCGATTCCTGGTTGGAGCACATGCCTGGGTTGCGGGCTTGATCCTCAGAGTGGGGCGGGCAGCAGGCAGCAGATCAGTGATTCTGTCTCATGATTAATGTTTCTCTCCCTCTCCCTTCCTCTCTGAAATCAATAAAAACATGTTAAAAAAAAAAAAAGCTTAGGTGTGGCACAGATTTCCTTAGTGACACAACATCATGTTTTTAGTATCCTTACTTCTGGGAACCATTTATTTTTATATATATATATATTAGAGGCCTGGTGCACGAAATTCATGCACTCAGTGGTGGGGGAGTTCCTCAGCCCGGCCTGCACCCTCTCTCAGTCCAGGAGCCCTTGGGGGATGTCTGACTGAGGAGCAGGCCTAAGCTGGCAGTCGGACATCCTTAGGGCTGCCATGGAGGCAGGAGAGGCTCCCACCACCGCTGCTGCACTTGCCAGGTCTGAGCCCAGCTCTGGCTGAGCAGCACTCCCCCTGAGCACACTGACCACCAGGGGGCAGCTCCTGCATTGAGCATCTTCCACCTGGTGGTCAGTTCGCGTCATAGCAACCGGTTGTTCCGCCATTTGGTTGATTTGCACATTAGCCTTTTATTATATAGGACTAGAGGCCCGGTGCACAAAAATTTGTGCACTCAGGGGGGAGGGGGGGGTCCCTCAGCCCTGCCTGTGCCCTCTCCCAGTCTGGGACCCCTCGGGAGATAACGACCTGCTGGCTTAGGCGTGCTCCTGGGTGGCAGAGGGCACGCCCAATCACTAGGTGCAGCCCCTGGTCGGGCTCAGAGCAGGGCGGATTGGGAGGTTGTGATGCCACCCTCAGTCAAGCTCAGGGTATAGCTGATTGGGGGGTTGGGGCACCGCCCCCTATCACACTCAAGGCAGGGTCGATGGGGAGGTTGTGGTGCCACCCCCTGTGAAGCACAGAGCAGGGCCAATCAGTGGGGTTGGGGCTCCATACCCTGTCACTCACAGAGCAGGGCCAATCAGGGGGTTGGGGCGCTGCCCCCTGTCACGCACAGAGCAGGGCCAATCAGGGGGTTG
>NW_005354718.1:3811463-3820420 GCF_000412655.1 Myotis brandtii | reverse complement strand
CTGGTCACACCCCCTTCAGGGTGGGGGTCCCCACTGGGGTGCCTGGCCAGTCTGGGTGAGGGGCTGAGGGCTGCTTTCAGGCTGGCGGTTGTTGACTGAAGCTCCCCACCGCTCCTTTTTTTTCTCTTTTTTTTTATTTTATTCTGGGCCAGCTTTAGCTCTGGCTCTAGCTCTGAGGCTTCGTATCTGGTTTGTTTGCCGTTCTATAATCGAAACAATGTATAACTTCAGCTCTGAGATCCCGGCAGGCTGAAAGCTGGTTTCTGGGCTTTTGTTTAGCTTCTACATTTGCAACATAGTACATAGTTGCTTAGAGTTGCAACTCAGAGGCCGGCAAGTTAGGCGGGGAACGTTGGCGTCTGCAGTCACTGGAGCAAGTGAGCCTCCCTGCTTTCGCTTCAGTGCATGGCTGCCGGCCGCCATCTTGGCTGACAGTTAATTTGCATAAGGATATGCTGATTAGCCAATGGGAAGGGTAGCGGTCGTACGCCAATTACCATGTTTCTCTTTTATTAGTGTAGATAGCCTGCTCCTGCTGATAATAAAGTTCCAAGTTATTATTGTGTCATAATTTTCTATATATTTTTTTTATTTCACTTGTATTATGAAGAGACAGTGTAATAAAGACTTGATGACAGACAGATCTAGGCTAAATTTTCTTTTTTTCTTAGCTATTGTTGGCCTGCAGGTTCTAAATGCTGTCATACTGTATGTGTATCTTAATTTTTGTTATAACAATGGTAAATAAATGGCAATAAAAAGATTTCATACCATACCAGATATATTTGAAATCAAAGTTAACATTTCTCTTCCTAACTTTCAGTGCTATTCCTAGGAAGTAAGCATTGTTAAAGGTTTGTATCTTCTGGAAATTATTCCACATTAGTGCATATAAGCCTACTTCAATCTTAAAGCTACAGATTCTATTGTAGGCATATCTGTAATGCATTTAACCAGTCTCTTATTAAGAGACATTAGGTTGCTTTTAGGTCTTTGTATAACAGAGAACACTAAAATGAGCATCCTTATATAAATATCTTTGTATAGTTAAGTGAGTTTATCTATCATACTAATTCCTAGTATACTGGGTCTGTACCTTCACATTTTTTTTATAGATATTGTCAAATTGGCTTCCAAAAATGTTACATCGGTTTACTTTCCCATCATCAGTGTGGTGAAAAGTGCCTGCTTCTCGACACCTTTGCCAGTTTTGTATTTTACTAAATGGTAAAAAAAAAAAATTTGCCACTCTTGTAGGGGAAAAACAGGATGATCTTGCTTCACCTCACACTTATTTATTATTAAGTGAGGTTGAACATTTTTCGTATGTGTACTTATAATTTCTCTCTCTGTAAACTTCTAGTTTGTAACCTTTGCCCATTTTTTACCTATCAGATTGCTTATTTTTATTCATCCGTTTAAAATATATTTACCTGAAGAAGCACAATCATAAAGATCTTCTCCTATATTTCTCCTGTAGGCATTTCATATTCTGGCGTTGGGGTTATTAGAAGAAAAGCAGCAGCTTCAGAAAGCTCCTGAGGAAGAAGTGACCTTTGACTTCTACCACAAGGCTTCAAGTATGTTTTAGGCTGAGCAAAGGATAAGGTGGCCTTTTTGTACTGTCTTCAACCTAGAAGAACAGAATAAGTTTAGATTAGATTGTTATTAAATGCTACCTGATTAAGAGTTTTTTCAAAGCACACTCCAGGCATATAGCTTATAAGACCAAAAGGAGAAAAGCATCTTATTTCTATTTATACACAGGTGTTTTTTTTAGATCATTGAAGACATCATAAATCTATTTAGTTTGTGGATATATAACAGCTCCCACTTTCATATTTTTGGAGCTTTGGTTCTTATTTAAGTACTTTTACCAAACATGAAACATGTGGAGGAAAGGCAAGAGACAGATCAGTAAGATTAGCTTTCACTTACCAGCCCCAAGGGACAATGAGCAAGAGAGACCTAAAGTAAATTCAAGTTTTGAAGTTGTTTAATTCAGTACTTCGTACTTCTTGTAATTGCAGATTCTTCCATTAAAAACTTAATGTATTTAAGGGATTGATTGCAAACTTTGCTTATCCATTGAATAATATTAGCGATAAGTTATAATTTATACATAATTATGAAGCAATTTATTTACTTGTGACATGTACTTTTTGTGTTTTAAAAAAGGATTAGGAAGTTCGGCCATGAATGCTCAGAATATACAAATGCTTTTGGAAAAACTCAAAGGAATTCCCCAGTTAGAAGGCCAGAAGGACATGATAACATGGATACTCCAGGTAAACCTGGAAAATAACTGGTTATATCTTGGTTTAATTATTTAAGAATCCTCTACTTGCGCCCTAGCCGGTTTGGCTCAGTGGATAGAGTGTCGTCCTGTGGACTGAAAGGTCCCAGTTTCGAGTCCAGTCAAGGACACATGCCCAGGTTTCGAGCTCAGTCCCCAGTAGGGGGTGTTCAGGAGGCAGCCCATCAATGATTCTCTCTCATCATTAATGTTTCTATCTCTCTCCCTCTCCCTTTCCCTCTGAAATCAATAAAAAATATATTTTTTTAAAAAAGAAGAATCCTCTGCTTGCCTCTAAAATTAAACCACTATATTCTTGTGAAGTCATTTACTTCTGTTTTGTTTTTTTAATATATTTTATTGATTTTTTACAGAAAGAAAGGGAGAGGGATAGAGAGTTAGAAACATCGATGAGAGAGAAACATCGATCAGCTGCCTCCTGCACACCTCCTACTGGGGATGTGCCCGCAATCAAGGTACATGCCCTTGACTGGAATTGAACCTGGGACCTTTCAGTCCGCAGGCCGACACTCTATCCACTGAGCCAAACCGGTCAGGGCTACTTCTGTTTTTTTATGCTTACTCCTATGTTTTCATGTTAGTAATTCTATTTTCTCTATGTTTTAGTGGAGTTAAAAAAAAATAAAATGTATTCATGTGTGTTATTCAGTTAACGTATTGAATCCAACTATGCTGTACTCATTGCTAGACTCTGAACAAGACAGATAAGGTGCTTGCTATCATAGAGCTTATATACTAACTGAGATGCAGACAATAAATAAGAAAATACCAAGATCATTCACACGAATAGGGGGTAACTTTAAATGGGTAATCAGAAAAGGTCTGTTTGGGAGATGACATTAGAACTGAATGACATGAAACCAGTCATAAGAATCTGGGGGAGCACTCTAGAAAGAGGGAACAGCAAAACTAACGCTCTAAGGTGGCCAGAAAGGCCAGCATGACTGGAGTACAATGAGGAGAGGGAGAGAGAGATAGGCAACAAGGTCAGAGGGGCAGCCAGCAGCCAGGTCATTATAGGAACTTACAGGTCAGGGCAGTGATGGTGAACCTTTTGAGCTTGGCGTGTCAGCATTTTTAAAAACCCTAACTTAACTCTGGTGCTGTGTCACATATAGAAATTTTTTGATATTTGCAACCATAGTAAAACAAAGATTTATATTTTTGATATTTATTTTATATATTTAAATGCCATTTAACAAAGAAAAATCAACCCAAAAATGAGTTCACGTGTCACCTCTGACACGTGTGTCATAGGTTCGCCATCACTGGGTCAGGGTAAAGTGATGGATTTTACTTTTGAGTACAGTGGGAAACCATTGAAGGATTTTAAGTGACAATATCTTATCTATATTTTTACAAGATCACTCTGCTGTGGGGTAAATGGATTATAAGGGACAATTATAAAATCAGGGAAACCATTAAAAGATTATTGCAGTAAACCTGGTAGAAGTAAGTATGACTTAGACTAGGATGCAAATGCTGAGAAGCTAAACTGATTAAGGTGTAATTTGATGGTAGAATCTATTGTACTTGCTGATAGATTTGATGGAAGGGGAAATTAAGGAGTCAAAGATGACTTCTGGATTTGGAGCTTGAACTATTGGGTGGATGGCTGTGCCTTTGGGAAGGAGTGTATAAGGGGTTATGGATAGAGGCCAGGAATATTTCTTTAACGGAAAACCTTCCACATGGAAACATGAAACCAAGGTTATGGGGTTTCCCCTCACTGTATTTATTAAAATATTCTGGTGTTATCAGCTAGATAATTGTTTTATAATTAGAATATAGAATGATTTTTTTCCACATTCATATCAAATGGAGATCTTTGTACTGATTTGTACTTCAAGAAGTCTGCCCTTTTTATTATGTAACTAGAGGCCTGGTGCACAAATTTATTGCACTGGGGGGGTCCCTTCAGCCCGGCTTGTGCCCTCTCACAGTCCAGGACCCCTTGGGGGATGTCTGCCTGCTGGGCCTAAGCCAGCAGGCAGACATCCCTCTCGCATTCCAGGGCTCTCGCTCCCTACTGCCCATCTTCAGCGGAGGTGGGAGAGGCTACTGCCACCGCCGCTGCGCTCGCCAGCTGTGAGCCTGGCTTCTGGCTGACCAGAGCTCCTGCATTGAGCATCTTCCCCCTGGTAGTCAGTGCTTGTCATAGCGACAGTTTGGTCCATGTGCATATTAGGGTTTTATTATATAGGATCAGACACTCCTTAAGTAAGCTTAATGTAATTGGATATGTAACTGTAAGATAAAGATGTTATTATTAAGATTTTTCTTGAAGTAGATTTCATGAATATTTTGTATTTGAGTTAAATTTACCAACATAATAATTTAAAATACAAAATCAAAACAGAAACAAGAGAAGTAGTTAACTATTCTAACTTTATTAAGAAAGTAAACTGAACTGTCATTTAGTCCAACATTTATATTCTACAGATAAGATGTTATAAATTGAAGATTTATTCCTGAAAATTTAGTTTCGGTTGAAATACCAAAGTTCATTGTCAAAATATACAAAAAGCATAAGTGTTTGCTCTTATAAACATTGGGTATTTTATCCAAATGAGTAATGTAAAGTTGTGTTGTAAGTTTCTTGTGGGAGATTTTTCCACATGAGATTGAGGCTCCTTCAAAATATCAGTAAATTTATACCTTCATATTGTTGGAACCTGATATTTGGTATGAAGAATAGATAGCTGTTGTGGAAATACCTCTGAAGATAAATGATTAAGTGAAAATGAAAAGTAGGAAACAGCAACCTTGTATATAACAGGATTGCCTCTTATGAGAAGACTAGAGGCCTGGTGCATGAAAATTCATGCACCTGAGGGCGGGGGTCCCTCAGGCCGGCCTGCCCCCTCTCACAGTCCAGGAGCCCTCAGGGGTGAGAGGCAACCTGGCGATCAGGGGAAGGCGACGGGCAGCTGCCATCTGAGGCTTGCCTGCACCTCAGGCTGGCCCTGGGCGGCTGGGGACTGGGGGACGCCGGAGGCAGGCGCGCAGAGTCGCCGGATCCACCTGGGGGTGGGCCCAGCTGTGTTGCACACCTGCCACCCCGGCGGGCCTGAGGGGACTGTGCGCCACCATCTTTGAGGGTGTGACAGTCAATTAGCATATTCCCTCTGTATTGACTGTGGACACCGCCATCTTTGTGAGGGTGTGATGGTCAATTAGCATATTCCCTCTTTATTAGATAGGATATGTAAATATAAAGAATTAAATTCTTTATTTTCCCTGGCAAAAGCAGAGGTATGGTAATACCTGCAGATTGAATCAGTTTATTTTGCTTCCTGGAACCTCCTCTTTAGCTCCATTGCTAATCAAATAGGGGAGGTGTTTGTCACAGTTAGGAGTCACTGTGTGTGTGTGTGGTTTAAGTCAAAGAAATTTGGATACTTAATGACAAAATCAGATTAGTGAATTTTTCTGTTCCTGATCAGTGCAACCAAATCTTTTAACATTTTATTTGTTTTTCAGATGTTTGACACAGTGAAGCGATTAAGAGAAAAATCTTGTTTAATTGTAGCAACTGCATCAGGATCAGAATCTATTAGGAACGATGAGGTAATAACATTATAATAATGGTGACATTCATCTCTGTCTTTGAACTTTGCTGGTATAAAGGAACTGCTTCTTTTTGTTAGAAGGAACCTATTGTAAAGTACATGAGATGTCCATTTTCTGTTGTTCATTAAGCTGCTTCTTTTTTTAAATCCTTATCCAAGGAGTGAGGATATTTTATTCCTTTGATTTTTAAAGAAAGTGGAAGTGGTCAAGGATGCCGAGAGAGAGAGAGAGAGAGAGAGAGAGAGGGGGGGGGGGGGAAAGAGAGAGAGAGAGAGAGAGAAGCATCGACATGAGAGAGACACATCAATTGCTTGCCTTCCATATACACACCAACCAAGGGCAGAATCGATCCTGCAACCCAGGTATGTGCCCTTGACTGGGAATCAAACCTGTGACCGTCTGGTGTGCAAGCCAACACACTAACCACCGAGCCATGCTGGCCAGGGCTCATTAAGCTTCTGTATTGCAGGGATTAGTGGTACTTGACATGTAGTTATCCAATATAATACAAAGTCAGAGGAAGTAAATGTGTGGTGGAGCTCTGTTGGAAATACTTCATTAATTTAAAAACTTTTAATATCTGATATTGGGATATGTCTTACAATCAGTAGCTTCTTATAATTTAATCAGCCGCATTCTTAGTGGAACATAGACAATGGTACATTTTAGATTCAATGAAATAGTAATATTTAGGTTATAAATTTTCTTAATATAATGAATCAGGTTTTGATTATTTTAATCTTAAAATTAGAATATTATTTGTATTTATTAAATATCCTTTATAAAAGGAAAACACTGGGCTTAAGTTAGAATACATAATAAAAAATGCCAGTACAAAAGATGGCAGCGTAAGCAAATGCCTGTACTCGCTGCCTCCCACAACCACATCAAAATTACAACTAAAATATAGAACAACCATCATCCAGAACCACCAGAAAGCTGGCTGAATGGAAGTACTACAACTAGAGAAGTAAAGAATATAGTACACTGAGACTGGTAGGAGGTGCACAGGCGCAGAAGGGGCAGGTCCAGCACCCATGTGTGCCGCCTTTTTAATTGGGAGAGAAATTGCTTCTGTGAAGGCTGCCCGAAGGAGCAAGGGGTCCCAGCCCTACACCAGACTCCCAGCCCAGGGTCCCAGAGCTGGGAAAACAAGTCCCTACGCACTGTAAAAACCGGTGCAGCTTGGGGCTGAGTGACACACAGGCTGCTGGAGACCCAGGTGCTCCTCTTAAAAGGCCGGCACCACGAACTGAATTTACAAAGCGGGAGCTTCCTCTGAGCTCCAGTGCCGGGTGAGGCTCTGGAGACCCAGACACATACAGGGAGAAACTGTACTGTCTGGCATCAGGGCAGGAACTCGGGGGCAGCTTTCTTCCAGACGTATGTGCTCGTGTCAGTCATTTTCTCATGCAGGGACCTTCGAGGTTGCAGGGCTGACTGGCAGCCATTTCTGTTTGCTCCACCTGGTGATTCCCTTAGACCCCGCCCCACCCAATTTACAACCCCACCCAAACTGTGCAGTGGCTTTTGCATATGAATGGCCTGCCTTTTCTCAGGCTAAAAACCTGTCAAACAAGCTGCAGCTGGGTCACGGAGCTCAAACCTATCACCAGCCTGCCTTGCTTCACAGCTGGGCCTTGTCTGGGCACTTACAAACCTGATACAAGGAGGAGGAATCTGCAGATCTCTCTGTAGCTCCTGCTGGATGGCCCCAGGCAGTGGCTGACTTTGCACCTCCTTGGAGACCCAAGAGCCAGTGTACCCAGTGGTCAGTGTGAGACTATACCAGATTACAACTCTTCACATCCATAAACAACACACTCAATGGGCAGACTCAGTGAGCACCAAAGCCCCACTGAAAGCAAATCCTGCTCCATAAGGTTGTCTCCTGCACAGCAGCTCTCCCACTGTAGTCACAGCTGGTCCCCACAGCTAATTGGCCTGGGGGTCAATTCCTCCCAGTGATGCCAACAGTAATCAAGGCTCAACTACAGCAAGGGGTGCACCTAGAGCAGTGGTCGGCAAACTGCGGCCCCTTGAGTGTGGCTCTTCCACAAAATACCACATGCGGACGTGCACGTACAGTGCAATTGAAACTTCGTGGCCACACTCAAGGGGCCAAAGAGCCGCATGTGGCTCGCAAGCTGCAGTTTGCCGACCACTGACCTACAGTGTCCACCTCAGGTGATTGGGGAGCTGAGCCACTGGGCCCTACAGGACACCAACCACACAAGGCCACTCTATCAACTCAAGGAGACTTAGCAGCTACCCAATACATAGAAACAAACACAGGGAAGCAGCCAAAGTGTGGAGACAAAGAAACGTCACAAATGAAAGAAATGGAAGAAAGCAAATTACTGGATATAGAGTTCAAAAACACAGTTATAAGGTTACTCAAGAACCTTCTAGAAATCTCCAAGGTACTTAGACTTTCAAGGATCTTAGTGAGAATGCCAAAAAAAGTGGAAAAGGACCAGTCAGAAATTAAGTATACACTGACTAAAATAAAGAATAATATACAGGGATTCAACAGTAGACTAAAGGATCCCGAGAATCAAGTCAATGATTTGAAATATGAGGATGCAAAAAACACCCGACCAGAAGAACAAAAAGAAAAAATCCAAAAATATGAAGATAGTGTAAGGAGCCTCTGGGACAACTTTAAGCATACCAACATCCGAATTATGGGGGTGCTAGAAGAAGAGAGAGAGCAAGATATTGAAAACCTATTTGAAGAAATAATGCCAGAAAACTTCCCCTACCTGGTGAAAGAAATAGACTTACAAGTCCAGGAAGCGCAGAGAACCCCAAACAAGAGAAACCCAAAGGGGACCACACCAAGATACACGTAATTAAAATGCTAAGGGCAAAAGACAAAGAGAGAATCTTAAAAGCAGCAATAGAAATGTAGTTAGTTACCTACAAGGGAGTTCCCATAGGAATGTCAGCCAATTTTTCAACAGAAATTATGCAGGCCAGAAGGGAGTGGCAAGAAATATTCAAAGTGATGAATAGCAAGAACCTACAGCCAAGATTATTCTACCCAGCAAAGCTATCATTTAGG
>NW_005354718.1:3801617-3811061 GCF_000412655.1 Myotis brandtii | reverse complement strand
TTTTTTTTTTTTTTAGTTTTATTCATTTCAAACGGGCCGGATCTGGCCTGCAGGCTGTAGTTTGCCCACGGCTGGATTAGACAAAGATCTTATATGCATGTATGCATTACCTATGGACACAGACAGTAGGGTGGCGAGGGCCTGGGGTGGGGTGAGAACTGGGTGGAGGGGAGCTATGGGGGAATAAAAAGGAGCATCTGTAATAATCTCAACAATAAAGATTAATTTTTTAAAAATGCCAGTACATCTCAATAATATTGTTCAAGATCTTAGTCTTAACATCAGGTCTAAGAGTAACTGTTGAACATCATCAGATTGGCTTAAATTGGTTAAATGTCAGTGTTTCAATGATTAACAAATGATTTCAAAATTTTGTTTCATTTAATATTTTTCTTGATGTACCTGCATTGAGTATA
This sequence comes from Myotis brandtii, assembly GCF_000412655.1. NCBI lineage: Eukaryota > Metazoa > Chordata > Mammalia > Chiroptera > Vespertilionidae > Myotis > Myotis brandtii. The sequence goes on along the minus strand of NW_005354718.1, from coordinate 3,810,645 downwards.
AAAGACAGTTTATTAGGTATTTAAAGTATTTGGCCTTTATATTAAATTATTAAAGTAACCAAAGAAGCAATTAGTTGCATGATATGATGGGAAAGTATGCTAATTTTGAGACTTAAGTTTGAATCGAGGCTTAAGGGGTGGGGTAATCAATTTTATCAGACTGTTACTCTAGGAAATTTTGCCTGGCTGAACAGTATATGCAAATTATAACACTAGCTTTTACCTAATTTTTGTGGTTTCATCATACCCAGATTACTCATGATAAAGAAAAAGCAGAACGGAAAAGAAAAGCTGAAGCTGCTAGGCTGCACCGCCAGAAGATCATGGCTCAAATGTCTGCCTTACAGAAAAACTTCATTGAAACTCACAAACTCATGTATGATAGTACATCAGAAATGTCTGGAAAAGAGGATTCCATTATGGAGGAAGAGAGGTAAAACAAAGCAAAACTAAAAATTAGCAAATCCGTTTTTGGAAGAAAAGTACATATTCACTCCAATAATGTTTTTCCAAATATATTTTATAGTAAGAAATTACACTATTTTTAAAGACAAAAAGATAGGAAGATGTGAACAGAAGTAATAGAAATTGACTCCTGTTGTCTTATATACATGGGCTTTTTTAGATACACATTTACATATCAGTTCATATATTCCACGTCATTTTTATTATCTATACTAATAAAAGGGCAATATGCTAATTAGACCAGACGTCTTCTGGATGTCCTCCCTGACAAAACCAGGCCCGGGCACTTGTGGCTGTGGCTGGCCCAGGTGAAGCCGTCTACAGCCCCAGGCGCCTGCAGCCAGCCAGGCATAGCCACCCACAGTCCCGGACACCTGCGGCCCAGCCCAGGCAAAGGCAGCCCAGGTCCCAGGTGCCTGCAGCTGGCCAGAGGGAGGGAAGCCCCGCCCCCTGTCACACACAGAGCCACAGGGCGATCAGGGGGTTTGGGCGCTGCCCCCTGTCACGCTGATCCCCGTGCCGGGAGGCCTCCTGCCTCCGCTGATCCCGGTGCCGGGAGACATATTACCCTTTTACTATATAAGATAGAGGCCTGGTGCACGGGTGGGGGCTGGCTGGTTTGCCCTGAAGGGTGTCCTGGATCATGGTGGGGGTCCCCACTGGGGTGCCTGGCCAGTCTGGCTGAGGGGCTGAGGGCCATTTTCAGGCTGGCGGGGGACTGAAGCTCCCAACTGCTCCTTTTTTTCTTTTTCTTTTTTTATTCTGGGCCAGCTTTAGCTCTGAGGCCTCGCTGCTGAAAGCAGGTTTCTGGGGTTTTGTTTAGCTTCTATATTTGCAACATAGTTGCTTAGAGTTGCAGCTGAGAGGCCGGCAAGTCAGGCGGGGGACGGTGGAGGCCGCCGTCACTGGAGCAAGCAAGCCTCCCTGTTCGCTTCAGTGCATGGCTGCCGGCCGCCATCTTGGCTGGCCGTTAATTTGCATATCGCCCTGATTAGCCAATGGGAAGGGAAGCGGATGTACGGCTAATTACCATGTTTCTCTTTTATTAGATAGGATTCTGCAACTTTGCACATGATAGTATGTTTTGGAAATTTATATATGTTGTTAGACTGTTTATCAGTCTTGGCATTTGGGCAGCCATTCTTTTTCATGCTCCATGAATTGCAGGCCATTTAGCCTCTCTGGTCCCTCATCCACTAAACACTAGTGGTGTCCCCTAGTTCTTATGATAACCAAAAACTAAACCTTACCCACATATTGCTGGATGCCTTCTAGGAGGTGGTACCACACCTAGCTGAGACCCACCTTTTAAAAACTGCATAGTATTCTGTATTATGTAATTCCATTTACATTGATCATGAACATTTACATTATTCCCCATTTATTGAATAATCTATGACATTTTAGAGAGCTTCTTGTACAGATAGAAAGGTAGTATTGCAGAGTAGTTCAGAGCATGGCCTAGGAAGTCAGACCACTTGGGTTAAATCCTGGCTCTGCTATTTCCTAGTGATACGTCATTAGGTAAGTCTCTTAATATCTTTGGCCTCAGTTTCTTCATCTGAAAAATGGAGGTAACAATAGTACCTACCTCAGAGGGTTGTTGGAAGGATTAAATGGGTTAACATAATGTAAAGAATTTGAAAGTGTGCCTCACATCACAATTAGTGCTTAATAAATATTTACTATTATTATTATTATTACATTACTAGAGGCCCGATGCACAAAATTCGGGCAAGGGCCTTGGCCCCGGACCCTGTCTGCCACCTCTGCAGCTGGGGGCCTCTGCCACGGCCCCTGCCTGATGCGGCTTTGTCCAGAAGGACAGTCTAATTAGCATATTACCCTTTTATTATTATAGATTATTGCACAAATTGACCCTAAGAATTGGTAAATCATTTAAAGTGTAACATTTTTAATAGCTACCAAAACAGAATAGAAACTTAAATTACTAATAAGAGGGAATGGATAAAACTATTAAAGCACATATAGTAAGAGTACTGTGCAGCCGTTTAAAAATAAAGTTTCTAAAGACATTTTAATGACATAAAATATTGAAATATAAGTGAATAAAAGCAGTATGCAAATGTATATATGTAATATGATCTTAATTATGTAAAAACGTTCTAAATAGAAAGACTGGAAAGAAATACACAAGTAATTATTTCTAGGTTGTGAGAGTATAATTATAATGCATCTTACTTTCTTCTTTATACTTTTCTAGATTTTCTAAATTTTCCTAATAAGTATGTTTTACTTTTATAATCAGAGTAAAAACAGATACCTAGCTTCTTTGTACATTCTACTTTGTGATCTACTCTTTTTGACTTAGCAACACAAAATGTACTTTATAATAAGCAAATTCACTAATAAAAGCCAGAAATATCAGGGGCTGGGGGGATTTTAAGTTAATATTACTAAATATAATTTTTATTTTGTTTTTATTAAAGTTCTTGCCCTATGATTACTTAAAATCTACCAAGATATAATACAAGTGACCAAAACATGTATCCTCATTTCTGGTCGTTTCTCTTGGTAGCACCCCACCAGTCAGTGACTACTCTAGAATTGCTTTGGGTCCTAAACGAGGTCCATCTATTACTGAAAAGGAGGTGCTGACATGCATCCTCTGCCAAGAAGAACAAGAGGTGAAAATAGAAAATAATGCCATGGTATTATCGGCCTGTGTCCAGAAATCCACCGCCTTAACCCAGCACAGGGGGAAACCCATAGAATTCTCAGGGGGTATGTATTGTTTAATAAATATACTTTTGAGCATTTCTTTTCATATTATATAATTAGAAAAACTACTATCTGGAAGAACTTTGGGAGCAAGATTGTATTTAGCCTTATTTGGTCAAATCACAGTTTACCTATATGTAAAATGGACTCTTGGGTCTTTACGTGCCATACTGGCTTTGTTTTATTTTTTAATTTTAATTCTTGTTAGCTCTCTCTCTCTCTCTCTCTCTCTCTCTCTCTCTGCTCCCCTCCCCATTTCTCATTGCTCTTATCATTTGAAAGTAGGATGCAAGTATCATGATTTTTCATCCCTAAATTTTTCCACATGCATTTTCTAAAACTAAGGACAATCCGTTAGGTACTACCATACCATTATAACTTTAAGAAAATTAATAACATTTCAGGAATATTGCCTAATACGAAATCAATACTTGAATTTCCCCAACTACCCTTAAAACATCTTTTATTAACTAGACATTTTCATTTAGGATCCAGACATGTTTTATATGTTGCTCTAGTTGTGTCTTTTTTAGTCTATTTTAATCTAGAATAGTCACTTGCCTTTTTTCTTTCCTTGATAATAACTTTTTTTGAAGAATGCAAGACAGTAGTCTTATACAGTGTCTTACATTGTGGATATGTCTGATTGTTGCCTCATGATCAGGTTCCTGGTAAGCATTTTCTTGGCAAGAAATTAATTAGCCAGTGTATTGCACTTATATCACAACAGGAGATAGCTTTATTTTTAAAATACCCTATTGATTTTAACATTTACTGAATACTTACCATATGCCAGGCCCAGAATAAGTGCTTTCTGTGTATTTAATCACTTAATACATATAATAGCCCTATGAATTAGGTACCAACATGGGCTCCATTTTATAGACGAAGGAACTGAGGCACAGAGAAGTAAATTGCCCAAGGCCATGACTTATAAGTACATAATGAAACCAAATTTTGAATCCTGTAGTGTATGCTTATATCCAGTGGATTATAATGCCCCTAAATATCCCTTAAAATTACCCAGTCAAATTACAAAAGTAAATTTGCTTGAGTCATAGATAATAACTTCAACAACCAAGGTAATGCAACTTAAACCTAATGTTCAAAATAAAAATATAAATCAAGAATAGAACTAGTCATTAATCCATACTAATTTTAGAATCATTTTTATATTTTCCTCTTTTTAATTAATATTGAGAATACAGATTCTGCTATCATGATAGTGTGACACTTTCCTTGCACATACCTTAGAAAGTTTATGATTAGAATTTTAGATGTGATAACCTCTCCCCCCCACCCCCATTTTTATGACTGTGGGAGAGATGAATATAATACCTATCATTTTTGTCTTCCTATACCAGAATCCCTGGACCCACTTTTCATGGATTCAGACTTGGCATATGGAACTTATACAGGAAGCTGTGGTCATGTAATGCATGCGGTGTGCTGGCAGAAGTAAGTTGTCTTTCTGACATATTCTTGAAAGAAACTAGGAATATTGAAGTTCACTAAAGGCCACAAAAAAGCATATTTTCTCATGTCTTCTTTCCTTCCTTCCTTGTTTGAATAATTGAAGTGGTTTTAATTACTAATTTCGTTTGTATGATACTCATTACATTACCACTCTTAGAAATTGGTGTGTAAAGTTACAAACTTAAATTTCACTTAATTCATGATTCCTTTGCACTTGTTCTTTTTTTATTAATATATTTTTAAAATTGATTTCAGAGAGGAAGGGAGAGGGAGTGAGAGACAGAAACATCGATGAGAGAGAATCATTGATCAGCTGCCTCCTGCACGCTCCCTACTGGGGATGGAGCCTGCTACCCAGGCATTGCCCTGACCAGGAATCGAACAGTGACCTCCTGATTCATAGGTCGACACTCAACCACTGACCCACACCAGCCGGGCTGCACTTGCTCTTCACAAACTAATTAGTTGCTCAATATTTGTATAAAAGAAACAGTAACCTTTATAAAAATTTCATTCCCCTCAAAACAGAATGAAACATACTTTTAAAAATATATATATTTTTATTGATTTCAGAGAGAAAGGGAGAGGGAGAGAGAGATAGAAACATCAATGATGAGAGAGAATCATTGATTGGCTGCCTCCTGCACGCCCCCTACTGGGGATGGAGCCCGGAATGTGGACATGTGTCCTTGACCAGTATCGAACCCAGGACCCTTCAGTCCGCAGACTGCTGCTCTATCCACGGAGCCAAACCGGCTAGGGCTGAAACATACTTTTGAGATAGAATAGGACAAGAAATTCTAGTTCTATCTCCAAAAGAGATAACAATTCAGAAATGTAATTACTGGGAAATGTTTTGTATAGGCTTTACTCTTTTGGCATTGTATTAAAATGCATAATTTTCCTAGTTAGACAAGGGCTACTTCAGTTGGGTCATTGGAAACTGAAGAAAATAGTGTCTACATTCTATCTCCATGTTGTTGAGGCAGGAGATAAGTATGATTAAGCAAAATAATTTAAAAATCTTTTTCTACCCTGCTGAATCCTTCAGTTTTACCCCAATAGAATGGGCATCCTATTTCTTCTATAATTGTAATTGTGTATTTTTGCATGTGGATTTTAAAGATATACATTGAGGCCAAAATTTCAGATTTTTCTCACTTGGATTAGAACAAGGATACATGAGAATGGACCTGTGTCTTGGAATTTTGCAGATATTTTGAAGCTGTACAGCTGAGCTTTCAGCAGCGTATTCACGTTGACCTATTTGACTTGGAAAGTGGAGAATATCTTTGCCCCCTCTGCAAGTCTCTGTGCAATACTGTGATCCCCATTATTCCTTTGCAACCTCGAGCAATAAGCAGGTATATTTTAATTTATGTTTTGGTTAATTTTATAAAAAGATGTCTTTAATTTTTTCATTATGCATATTTTGGTTAGATTACTAGTTTCTTTTTTGGTATTTAAAGTAATATTTTTTAATTTCATAACATGCTACTTGAAAATATGATTAAAATTAGCTCCAATTCTTGGTCTCTAAAATAATTGGAATATTCATTTACTCAAATCTATAGTTTTTTTTGTTTTGTTTTTTGTTTTTTTTCAAATCTATGTTTTACGTAAATCTTCCAACTGAATTGGTACTTCCAGATAGTAGCAATAGAATTTTAATCTCTATCAGCATTCACAGAAGGAGAAAAGATGCAAAGATTTGTTTTTTTCATATAGTTCTTTGCCACCATTAGATTTGCTATTTGGAGTTTGGTTCCTCTAAATGTCTTTGTAGTATTCATTTTAATTCTATTTTTTGGCAGATCCAAATGTTAGCGTTTTAGAGACATGGGCAAAATGTTAACTATACAAGTAAATAAAAAATACCTGATTCATCTTGTATCTTTGGATAGTTTTTGAACATTTAGACTAAGTTTATATTCTGACTATCTGTAACTGCAGTTTTTAACAGCAAATTCATTAGTTTTTAATGAAAACTAGAACACTCACTTGTGTATTTCTTTTTCTCACTGTTCTACTTGATGATAATAATACTATTTATTGTTACTATTTTAGTTTCTTTAAAAACTTATTGAATTTATAATGATAACATAAAAGAAAATGGTTTGTTAATAAAATACTTTTAACATTTTTCCACAACAAAAAAATTAAAAGGTTATAGATTTGATAAGTAGCTGTTTCTCTACTATTCCATTCATTAGAAAATCTAATTTGGATATTGTCATCTACTCAACACGTGGGAATATAGAATGTCATCTTTTGGAAAATGGTGGCATCAGAACGATTTATCTCTCTTTTTCCCAGTAATTGATATGTTCTAGACACTCTACTAGGTTATTTTGTTAAAAAGTCTAATGACGTAGGTACTATTATTTCCATTTAAAGATAAGGAATTGAAGACTATGAATAGTTTTTATTTATCCCAAGAAAGACCCAGGATTTGAACCCAGACCTGACTCCAAAGCCATACCTAACTATACAGGCAAAAACAAAGATAAAATAAATCATAATAAAATATAGTGATTTTCCAACTTCTTGTTAGCCTTTTTTACATAATGGTTCCCCAAATAAGGATTCTTAAACATAGGAATTATTCTCTGCAGCCGTGGTTCTCAACGTTCCTAATGCCGTGACCCTTTAATACAGTTCCTCATGTTGTGGTGACCCCTAATTTCATTGTTACAAATTGAACATAATTAAAGCATAGTGATTAATCACAAAAACAATATGTAATTATATATGTGTTTTCCGATGGTCTTAGGCGACCCCTGTGAAAGGGTCGTTCAACCCCCAGGTTGAGAACCGCTGCTCTACAGGAACATTCAGCACCTTCTTTAAGAATACGGTGCTTCAGGGCAATTCTTTCTCAAGTTAAACTGATCCTTACAACTGGTTCTCTGAATCCTGTGACGTTTTTTAAGCTATAGTAACACTTTTGTTACTTAGGATCTGAAATACATAATTATACATAACATTTTTATTAGACAATAAAACTTACCTATGTAATTCTATTTGCCACTTTTATTTTTAGAAAATCAACATCAGTATAATCTAAGATTATTAAAGTTAAGAGCACATAAAAACTTTATCAAAACTAATAATAAACTAGTATTTTTAAAGAAAAATGGACATAATCAGTCATAGTACACTGAGAACTAAAAGAATTCTTAGATCAAGTTTGTACCTAGATATGTGAATTTGGGCACAGTTTATTATATATTTTAACTTCACTGTCATTCAAATAAGCAAATTCCTATTTTAAAGTCCTTTTTGATAACACTATTTGTGGTTCCCCTTGCTTGTTAATAATAGTTTGGATCAAGTCCCTGCCTGTATGGAATTGACATTACAGAGAGGAAAGACCAACAGTAAACATAAATACAAAGTGTTGTGCAAGAAATGCTGTAAAAAAACCAAAGCATCAGAGTAAAGGACTAGAGACATACCAATGCATGAGACTAATTATAGACAGAGTTGTCAGGGAGCTTCTCTCAGAGACTTGAATGAAGGGAAGGACAAGCAGTGCTACTCTGGGAAAAGAGAATGCCACACACAGGCATTATCAAGAGCCAGGACCCTATCTCCTCTTATCAGTCAAGATTCAATGAGGGAAGCTGAACCACTATTGTGGGAGGCCCTGGAGAAGTGAAATTCTAAAGGGGGAATTGGAAGATAAGAGGTGTCCACCCATTAGTTCATCTGAGGAGGTAGGCATGTCCAATTGCAGAAATAGGATTGTGAGTAGGTTGCTGGTAGAGAAATCTGTGGTGAGCTCTTGCCTAAGAAGGTTCACATTCAAGCATCTAATGAAGATACATCAGTGAGATGAGACGTTCCAAAAAGAGCAGAGAGGTAGAGTGAAGGAGAGGTGGGCAACTACAGACAGCTGGAACCTACTGACACCTTTATGTCTGCTCATAACAGCATCTAACCATGATGACTGTCAGAGAGTAATGGCTGCTGCTTTATTTCTGCCTTCCAAATCTCATTCAAATTCCTGTTCTGGCAAAATCAAGCCCAGAATCATACTGGGAAGAGGATTCTGAGGAACCCAGGCCTAGCGTAACCAGGTTTTCATAGTACAAACCACCATTTTCCAAATGCAATTATTAAGAGTTCATAACTACCGAAAGGAGAAACCAAGATGGCGCATAGGTAAACACCGGAAATTGCTGCCTCGCACAACCACTTCAAAAATACAACTAAAAGACAAAACGGACATCATCCAGAACACCGGAAGGGCTGGCTGAGTGGAAATTCTACAACTAGAAGGAAAGAGAAAAGCACACTGAGACTCAGAGGAGGTGCGGAAGTAAAGTGCAGAGGTAAGGAG
>NW_005354718.1:3795615-3799379 GCF_000412655.1 Myotis brandtii | reverse complement strand
AGGGCAGAGGGTGGGGTGGGAACTGGGTGGAGGGGAGCTATGGGGGGAAAAAAGAGGAACAACTAATAATCTGAACAATAAAGATTTATTTTAAAAAAATAAATAAATAAAAAGGCAAGGAAAATGTAAAAAAAAAAAAAAGAGTTCATAACTACCAATCAGAAAGGATATATGCACCCCTATGTTCATAGTAGCACAATTTACAATAGCTAAGATTTGGAAACAGCCTAACTGCCCATCAGCAGATGAGTGGATTAAAAAAACTAGTACATCTATACAAAGGAATACTACACTGCTGTAAAAGAAAGAAAGAACTCTTACCATTTGCACCAGCATGGATGGATCTGGAGAGCATTGTGCTAAGCAAAATAAGCCAGGCAGAGAAAAACAAATATCACATGATCTCACTCATTTGTGGAATATAATAAACAACATAAACTGATGAACAAAAGTAGAGACAGAGACAGTGAAGCATCAAACAGACCATCCAACCAAAGGAATTGTATGCATGCATATGAGCATAACCAATGGACACAGACAATAGGGGGGTGAGGGCATGTTTGGGGGGTGGGAAAGGCTGGGGAGAGGTCAATGTGGGAAAAAGGAGACTTAGGTAATACTTTAAAAAATAAAGAATTTTTTAAAAAGTTCATAACTAATGGGGATGTTGTGAAAAATAAATGAGACATAATCCATGTAAAGAAGAAAAAAAAAGAGCTAGGGCCCTGAGGTAGGAACACAGTCACCATGTTCAAGGCACAGCAAGAAGGCAGCATGGTTGGTATGGAGCAAGTGAAAAGCCAGATCAAAAAAGGGCTATGAATGAGCTAAGATTATATTTTATGTGTGATGGGAAACCATTGGAGTGTTTTGAACAGGGGAGTGATCTGATCTGATTTACATTTTTAAAAGAACCCTCTGGTTCTGCTGTATGATGCATACACATATAATAATGAAACACCCTTGTGGAAGCAGGAACTAGTTTATTGAACTAGTTCAGATATGACTTGGATTAGGTTAATAATGGAGGTAGAAAGAGGTGATCAACTTAGGATATATTTAGAAGGCAAAACCTGTGAGACTAGCTGATAAATTAGAATGTGGAGTGTGAGGGAATCAGAGAAATCAGTGGCAACACCTAGTTTTTTATTTGAGCAACAAGGATGGTGATTCCAGCCCTGGCTGTTGTGGCTCTGGTTAGAGTGTTGGCCCATGCACCAAATGGTTGCAGGTTTGATTCCCAGTCAAGGGCACATATCTGGGTTGCAGGTTGCTCCCAGGTAGGGGAGCATGCAGGAGGCAACTAGTCGGTATGAGATCTCACATAGATATTTCTCTCCTTCCCTCCCTCTTTTCTCTTTGAAAAAGCAATGTGAAAAATATATTTCTGGTCAGGATTAACAAAACAGACAAACAAAAAAGAATGGTGATTCGATGGGAATATGGGTGGAATCTTACTCCTTGTACTTTTAAAATTCCCCTCCCTCCCAAAACTACTTTTTTAGGCACATGTGCTCTATCATATAGGCAGTTAATCTGGAAGAATTTGACTTTTTCTTTTCTTCTTTTTAAAAAAATATTTTTATTTATTTTAGAGAGTGAGGAAGGGAGAGGGAAAGAGAGAAACATTGATGTGATAGAGAAACATCAATTGGTTGTCCTGTATGTTCCCCGACCAGGAGTGGAACCCGCAACCTGGGTGGGTGTGTGCCCTGACTAGGAATCGAATCTGTGACCCTTCAGTGCACGGGATGATGCTCCCACCAACTGAGCCACACCAGTCAGGGCAGAATTTGACTTCTTCATATAGCCATTTATCAAGGGAAGAACGCCACAAATTCAGCTTTTTAGCTTGACTTTGTGCCAATGGCTTTAATAAGTTTTCAATATCTCTTTTCAGTGAGAATGCAGAAGCTCTTGCTGAGCTTTTGACCCTGGCACGATGGATACCAACTGTTCTGGCAAGAATATCAGGTTATAATATAAAACATGCTAAAGGTTTGCTTAAAATTATCTTTTACTTAGCTATTGGGATTTAAGTATCAGAATCTATAAATTTTCTAAGAAAAATGTACTTATTGCTCTTAAGATATAGTTTAAAAGTCTATATTTGTTAAGTATCAGAAAATAGAGGTTTTTAAAGCCCTAAGTTTAGTTTTAATCACTTTACTTGATTTAATAATTTTTTTTATACTGGGAGGCAGGATAGACAGTGATTAATCTGGGTTGGGTTTGAATCTTATATCCATCATTTACTGTTCATATGATCGTGGACAAGTTACTTACCCTCAACTTTCTAATTTATAAAGTGGGAATAATAATATTACCTATCTCATTGATTAAAGTGTTGAGTTATCCTATGGAAAGTAGAGCTGTAAATACTATATGTGTTAGCCATTACTATTACTAGTATTATTAATGTTATATTAATAGTAATTACAAAAACAACATTTTAAAACTGTTCTCTCATTTATATATATATTTACAGTTGGAGATAAGACTACCTAAAGACTGAGAAATAAACAATTCAGACAGATTAAGGAGAGAAATCAAAATTTGAAGAGTGATTAATATAGGCATTGAGTTTCCTGGGTTTCCCCCCCTCCCCCTCCTTTATTTTCTAGCTTTGACCCCAAATCACAGAACTTTGTAACAGACATGACCAGCAACAAATTCAAGAGAGGTGCTCTCTGGCTATAGCACCAGGCAAAGAAGCCCCTGGAGAATGTAAAGGAAATTCCTTTTGTGGTTCCCCCTACCTCTTCTGACCCTCTCCTGAGGCTAGCCCCAGTCATAGAGCTGCACTGCCATGTAGATGCCTAAATTCATAAGAGAAAGCCAATCCCTCCAGCCAGAGGAATTAGAAAAAGGAGACCCCTGTGTTCCAAAGAATGCAGAGTGAATCCTCAATTATTTTTTTCTCTTTTATCTCAGTTTTACCCCAAAAGGTAGCTGATAGCACAGGGGACTAAAACTGAGAGAAACTTATCATTTTGACCAAAGGAACTAGGAAAAAGGGTCCTTTGGAGCTAGAGATTAAGGGGGAAATTCCAGAGAGGAAGCGCTATAGAAGGGCAATCTATTTTTTAGATCAACACAAGTCCTGGGCTCCCTTCCAAGCTGTACATTGTGCAGAACAGGGCCCAAGAAGCCTAGCAACAGCTTTGTGATCGAAGCTACATTAAATCACCATTCAAGCCCCAGACTAATCCCTGAGTAGTTTGTATCCTGGCACACCCAAACAGTATAACGAAGGTGCTGAAAACTAACACTGGAACCAACCACATACAATGCAACAGAACTTGTTAAACCTAATTGGGTTGATTACCCACCAAAACAAAGTAAATTTTTCTAGAGAATTTTAACAGGAGCCATAACTGTACAATGTAATATTCAAGATACAATCCAAAATTACTCAATATACAAAGAACCTGACCATCATTCAACAATCAAATGCCAATCCTTAGATGTTTTAATATTGAAATTTTCAGGCAAAAAGTTTAAAGCAGCCGTATAATCATGAAACATAGGTAAAGGTGAACATTCTTGAAATGAATGGAAAGATAGGAGTTGTCAGCAGAAAAAAACTAAAACTAAAAAAATCTAAATGGAAATAATAGAATTGAAAAAAAAACCCACTATACTAATAAAAGGGTAATATGCTAATTAACTGGGAGACCTTCAGGACAAAGCCATGGTGGCGGGGCCCAGGCAGAGGCGGTTAGGGGCGATCAGGCCAGGAGGGGAGGGCAGTTGGGCATGAG
>NW_005354718.1:3791720-3795474 GCF_000412655.1 Myotis brandtii | reverse complement strand
GGGCGATCAGGCTGGCATGGGGGGTAGTTGGGGGCAAGCAGGGGGGTAGTTGGGGGCAATCAGGCCAGCAAGGGGGGGCAGTTGGGGGCAAGAAGGCCAGTGGGGGCGAGCAGGCCATCAGGCAGAGTGGTTAAGGGTGATCAGGCAGGCAGGCAGGTGAGCAGTTAGGAGCCAGCAATCCCAGATAGCGAGAAGGATTCCGACTGCCGGTTTAGGCCCGATCCCTATGGGTCCCAGATTGGAGAGGGTGCAGGCCGGGCTGAGGGACACCCCCCCAACCATGCACGAATTTTGTGCACCAGGCCACTAGTCTATAATAATAAAAGCATAATATGCTAATTAGACCAGACATCCTTCCAGACAACCTTCTGGATGAAGCCAGGGCTGCAAAGGAAGCCCGGGTGCCAGGTGCCTGCTGGCAGCCGGAGGGAAGCCTGGGTCCCGGGTGCCAGAGGGAAGCCCAGGTCCCGGGTGCTGGAGGGAAGCCCAGGTCCCAGGTGCCAGAGGGAAGGCGGTGCTGGCAGCTGGGGAAGGAGGACCTACTCTTGAACGAATTCTGTGCATCGGGCCTCTAGTGTCCTATACAATAAAAGGCCACAGGCCATAAGCGTCATGACTGAACACCCGCTCAACCAGTCGTCACGAGGTGGCATTGACCACCTCTCAGTCCCTCCCCCCCGACCTGCGAGTGGTGGAGGGTTGGGACTGGCAAGCTGGCTGAACGGCTGACCTCTTGGTCCCTGCCCCCGGCCTGCAGGCTCTGATGGATCAGTGATGGTGAACGGGGGAATCGGGGTGGGTGGTGGGAGAACCGGGCTGGCTGTCAGGCCGTTGGGATCACCAGCTTATCCCCGGCTGCTCAGGGGCTCAGGCCTGGGGAAAGGCAGGCGTCAGCGACTTCACCTCCATGCGTGTGCACCGGGCCGCTGCTGATGGAACGCGCTGCCCTTTCGGGGCCGCTTTCGCCAGGGCAGATTGGTCGCGGCGTGCCCTGCAGCTTTCATCAGCGCTTCAAGCAAGCCCCAGCGGTGGCGGCAGCACCCACGTGAGTGGCCCCAAGAGGGCAGCATGTTCCATCAGCAGCAGGCTGGGCACACACGCATGGAGATGAAGTCTCCAGCGCCTGCTTTCGCACAGGCCTGAGCCCCCGAGCAGCCGGGGATGAGCTGGTGATCCCAAAGGCCTGACAGCCGGTGGTGGAGGCAATGTTCAGCCTGGGGACTGGCGAATGGGCAGAAGATATCCCTGATCGCAGGAGGCTAGGCCTAGGGACCCTACCTGCACGATTTCATGCGCTGGACCTCTACTGAAATAATAATTAACTAGATGGGCTCAGTAGTAAAATGGAGATTTAGAGATAAGAGTCAGTAAATTTGAAATTAGATCAGTGGAAATTATCCTATCTGTAGAATAGACAGAAAAAGCAATGAAATAAAAAGAGATAGCCTTACGACGTTATGGAATCATTTTTTATTCAATGTTTGTTTCATTGAAGTCCCAAAAAGAGAAAGGATGGTACAGAAAAAAATTTTTTGAAGAAATAATGGCTAGAAACTTACCAAATTTGGTGAAAGACTTTAAATTGACAGATTTAAGAAGTACAGTGAACCTCGGACAGATAAACTTAAAGATAACCACACTCAGATCATATGCAAACTGCTAAAAAAACAAAGATGAGGGGGGGGAAATATTGAAAGCAACCAGAAAAAAAAGACAAAAAACAACTTATTCCAGATAGGGGAACAACAGTTCTGATTTGATGAGGAAATGGGACCACAGAGAGGTTTAATATTCACCCAAGGTCTTTGTAACAGTCAGTGGCAGAGCTAGGATTCAAACCCAGGCAGTTTGGTTACAAATCCTTTGCTCTTATTCACTAATATATGCTGCTTTACTAATAGAATACTATGCATTTATTAAAAATGAAAAGATAAGGTGGAAAGTTATTGATATGGAAAGACATTTCTGATCTATTAGTGAAAAAACAAGATACAGAACAGTACTACAGCTATTGTCCTTTTTTAAAAAGCATCGAGCCCTAGTGGGCTCAGTCCCCTCTCAGGGCACATACAAGAATCAACCAATTAATGCATAATAAATAGAACAACAAATCTCTCAATCTCTCTCTCTCTTTTTCTCTCTCTCACTCAAATCAATTTTTAAAAAAATCTAATGTGTAACAGTTATAGGGAGAACAGAAGACTATCGCACAAAGTTATCTGTATGGAGAAACTTTGAAAGATTTGTTATTTATTAGCTTTTTCAAAGTTTTTGAAAATGATCATATATAACTTTAAAAACCTACAAAAGTGTGTGTAAGACTAAACTCTCATGATTTTTCTTTCTTTTTCCTTTTAATTTATAAGGAGAAAACCCAACAATTCCAGTATTATTTGATCAAGGGATGGGTGATTCCACTTTTGAGTTCCATTCTATTCTGAGTTATGGAATTCAGTCTTCGTAAGTATCTAAGTAATTAAGAGAAATTTGTAGATAGTCGTGAAAATTAGAGTAGAGAACAGTTCTTCCTTGCTTCTGTATTTTATTTTCTTTCTGTTTTATTTGTAAAATTGTTTCTTTATCCCATTTTTATCTTTTTTCTTTCTCCCTAGAGTTTTATTTGTATTAATAAAATTAAGTGGTTTGAAATACTAGAGTAATATATATTAGGGTGAACTATACCTATAATTAACTATTTTTGTCCAACAATAATGCCATTTATATTTAGTCCAACCTACAAGAAGAGCAGAATTTAAGAGACTTCAATTAAAGTCACATCTAACTTGCTCTGTGACTTCTGAAAAGCTTCAGGTCACCTCCCCCTCCCCCAACTCATTTTTCTTATTTATAAAATTGAGACAATGATCTCCTAACTCACCTCATAAGATTATTGGAAATATATTTATGTGAAGACACTTTGAAAAATATAATGTATCTAAATCAGGAATTATATAAAGAATATTATCTGAGGTACTTTTTTCTACTTATGATTATTTATATTATGTATCCCACTGCTACTGAAAATGCGTGTTACTTGTTACAAATGGAAGTTCAGGAAACCAGAAATTATCCCTCCAAGTACACGGTATTATCAATACCCCCCACACAGTATTTCAACACAAAAGTACTTCTAGGTCCATTTTCCAGACACTAAAACTTATGTTTGATCCCTTTCCTCTTAATTTTATTTCTTTTCTGTTCAATCCCTTAATTTGTGCCTGGGCCCTTTTCTGCTGTGATCATTTACTGCATCTTTCATAGGAAGTAAAGCTAGTTTGTAAGATTTTTCTACTTACAGGAGACACAGTTCTGTTTTTCCCATTTTTTCTTACTGAATACATTTTCTACAGAGGTTCTAATCTCTAACTTGACAAAGGGCAACTTATTTTGTCAAAAGGGGTTAAATTGTTTGTTGCTTCAATACCTAATTAGACTTCTCAGTAGTTAGCTCCTGTGACTAAATCATTATATAAGTTTTTTCTATTTTGTTTTTAGGATAAAATACTCTAATAGCATCAAGGAAATGGTCATTCTCTTTGCCACAACAGTGTATAGAATTGGACTGAAAGTGCCTCCTGATGAAACGGATCCTCGAGTCCCCATGATGACCTGGAGCACATGTGCTTTCACTCTCCAGGCCATAGGTAAAGCCTATAAAAGAACTGGTTTGGATGTTTTATCTTATATAATAACTAAAGGCCCGGTGCACAAAAATTTGTGCACTCGGGGGGGGGGGGCAGGGGGGGACCCTCCA
>NW_005354718.1:3786009-3790427 GCF_000412655.1 Myotis brandtii | reverse complement strand
TGCTCGCTTCAGTGCCTGGCTGCCGGCCGCCATCTTGGCTGACAGTTAATTTGCATATTCTCACTGATTAGCCAATGAAAAGGGTAGCGGTCGTACGCTAATTACCATGTTTCTCTTTTATTAGTGTAGAAACCCTAATATGCAAATCGACCAAACAGCAGAAGGACTGGTCACTATGACATGCACTGACCACCAGGGGGCAGACACTCAACTCAGGAGCTGCCCCCTGGTGGTCAGTGCGCTCCCACAGGGGGAGCGCACTCAGCCAGAAGCCAGGTTCTTGGCTTGCGAGCATAGCGGTGGTGGTGGGAGCCTCTCCCGCCTCCACTGCAGGCAGGCAGTAAGGAGCGAGGGGTCCCAGATTGTGAGAGCCCTCGACTGCGAGAGGGATGTCTGACTGCCAGCTTAGGGTTGATTCTGGGGGTGGGAGGGGGGTCAGGCCTAAGCCAGCAGGCGGACATCCCCCAAGGGGTCCCGGGCTGCAAGAGGGGGGAGGCCGGGCTGG
This sequence comes from Myotis brandtii, assembly GCF_000412655.1. Lineage (NCBI taxonomy): Eukaryota > Metazoa > Chordata > Mammalia > Chiroptera > Vespertilionidae > Myotis > Myotis brandtii. The sequence continues at coordinate 3,789,922 of NW_005354718.1, read as the reverse complement.
GAGACCCCCCCCCCCAGTGCAAATTTGTGCATCGGGCCTCTAGTAAAAATAGAATTAATATTGACCAACTAAAAATTATTCCTTTTTATCCCTGATAGCCCTAAATAGTTTAACTTGTTTGAAGACTATTTCAGTACATTAGTGTGGCCTGATGCCATTTAGTCTGGGAATTTTTGTATTGATCTCTTTTTTAACTATAATAATGGTAAATAGGTAATATAAGCAAAAAATATTTGAGCCTGGCCGGCATAGCTCAGTGGTTGAGCATCAAACTATGAACCAGGAAGTCATGGTTCGATTCCCAGTCGGGATACATTGCCCAGATTGCAGGCTCAATATCCAGTGTGGAGTATACAGGAGGCAGTCAATTAATGATTCTCTCTCATCATTGATGTTTCTATCTCTCTCTCCCTCTCCCTTACTCTCTGAAGTCAATAAAAATATTTTTTTTAAATGAGAAATAGTAACAATATGTTGAAGTACAATAAAATCTGACTTTCGGTGGAGGAATATAAGCATTAGGAATCAAGAATTTATATTTAGACACTAAACAAAAAAGGTCACAGTTTTGTCATAAACAAGATGAGAAATTCACTGGAGAAAGGGCTGTATCTTCATATGTGGTTCTGCAATCTAGTAATTAGACTCTATTTGGTTAATATAGTGTTATATTGTTTTTACTATAGTGCTTTTCTATCCAGTGGACATAATACTGTACTTTATTCCAAGTGCATAAGCTGCTAACTAACATATCTCATTTTCTATGAGAATGAAGCGACATATACAGAATGTGTTGTCATAGTTAAGAACATTCCAATATTGGGGAGGAAGAAAAAAGGAAATAAGTCTTCCCCACTCATAGATGTATCTGCTGCTGGGGGGGGGGGGGGGGGGGAGAAAAAAAAAGAGTAGCTTAGCAATAAATATGCTAGCCAACAAGGCAGAATATATTCCTGAATTCATTTTTTTGTATTTTTAACTTTATCTTTTTTCTTCTTAATCTGTTATAATTCTTTTTAATACTGTCTGTAACAACAATAAACTTATTTGCATCTGCCTTATGCATTTTTCAACACAATAGATTTTCTTATATGTCAACTATAATAAAAATAGGTTGCGATTATATATAAAAATTATTTATTTAAAATTTTTTGCCCAGAAGAGATGTTAAAAGGGGAAAAATGAACCAGGAAGCTTTGTTTTGCCCAAGTATTGTTTATAGATTGCTACAGGGAAATTATTATATAGTAGCAATTTATAAACAGTCTGTCTTTGGCTCTATAATATTCTCTCACTCAAAGATTTAGAAATTTTGGCATAGACTTAAACATGAAACTTTGAAACAGAGAAGTGCAAATTATCTGGTCAAAAATGTAATTAGTAAAAGAACATCTGCTAGACAGAAACCAAATATTCAGGATTTATTACCTTTTTTTTTTTTTTTACTCTTTGAGAAAACCTCTTGGGAGATGAAGGAAAACCTCTATTTGGAGCACTTCAAAATAGACAGGTATGTGTGTTCTTACAGAGTACATGTAACTCATGGTATGATCTTTTAAGGAATCTGCAATTAATTTATCTCTTTAAAATTCTTTATTCATTCCTTTTTCTATAAAATTATCAGAATTCTATGTTGTTGTTTTTTAAGGAGCTACTTCAGTCTCCTAGAGCCTGAATGGCCATTGTATACTTTAAAGCTTACTCAATCTTGGTAGTTCAATGTAATTAAGAGAGATTTCAGATGATACTAGTTAATTTTTCTCCCCTTCTCTGTTTATTGCAAAATTAAAAACCTACATTTTTCCTTCTTACTAAGTTTAGTTATTAATGGTGGCTTAGCTCTAGATAAATCATCATACCGAATTCAAGAATAATAATAATAAAAGAATAAAACTAAGCCATGGCTCCTTGATGGGCATATCCTGACACTACAGGACTGTACTCCTGCCTCAGACCTAAGCCTCATTACATGCCCTGAAAATGGTACTTAGGAAATGTGCTCAGTAGTTCCGTAAACACAGAATGGGCAACCAAGGACTTCCTAGACCACTTCCTTCCTAGCCATTACCCTCTTATTCTTCTGACAGCTGGCACAGGGGACTTATAGTCCACAGTAGGCTTCCCTTTAGTTCTCTTCCTTCTGTTTGGGAAATAGAAGCACTGCTCCCTGAATTCACTGGTTTCCTGCCATCATTTTGTAATTTCTATTAACATATTTATTTGTATGGGTCTCAATAGAATAAATTGGATCAAGCATTTAAGAAATTGACTCTGGAGAAAATGAATACTTAAATGAAAATTGAAATGATTATAGCTTTAATACCTCTTTGTCATGGAAAATTGATTAAAAATTTGGGAAGGTCATAAAATTTTATAGAAGTATTAAAAATATTGTAATTTATTTGTAAGAATGTACAATGTATAATAAGAATGCAACTAATTATTTTACAGTGAATGACTTAGGTCAATTATCTTCCCTTATCTTTTTATCTTCCCCTTTCTTACAACTTAGCATAATGGTCTGAAAGCATTAATGCAGTTTGCCATTGCACAGAGGAGTACCTGTCCTCAGGTCCTGATACAGAAACTTCTGATTCGTCTCCTCTCAGGTAGAGTCTTCTCTGAATTATTACTATGTTATTATTTACATTTCTTTTTCATCACATGGCTGGCAGTGTATTTGTTAAGAAACAACATACTGCACTCATTTTGAACACGCAAAAACAAAAAATAAAATAAAAACATACAGCCCTAGCCGGTTTGCCTCAGTGGATAGAGCATTGGCCTGTGGACTGAAGGGTCCCAAGTTCGATTCCAGTCAAGGGCACATGCCAGGGTTTCAGGCTCGATCCCCAGCAGGGGCCATGCAGGAGGCAGCAGATCAATGATTCTCTCTCATCGATGTTTCTATCACTCTCTCCCTCCCCTTTCTCTCTGAAGTCAATAAAAATAAAAAAGACCTCTTGCTATGTTGAACAATTTGTCCTGTTTGCATAGTTCTATTTTGTTTTTGTTTTTAATTTCTTGGTATCTCTTTTCATTTCAGTCATAATTTGAATACATTGTTTTACTAGCACTTCCAAATAATCTCCCGGCTTATTTATTTATTTTTTTAAAATATATTTTTATTGATTTCAGAAAGGAAGGGAGGAGAGAGAGAGAGAAACATCAGTGATGAGAGAGACTCATTGATCAGCTGCCTCCCGCACACCCCTTACTGGAGATCGAGCTCACAACCCGGGTATGTGCCTTTGACTGGAATTGAACCTGGGACCGTTCAGTCCACAGGCGGATGCTATGTCCACTGAGCCAAATCGGCTAGGGCATCTCCCTGCTTTTGCACTTATCACACATTATGGGATTTATGATTTTTAAAATACCTCAAAATATGGCAGAAAAGATGGTAGAATTCAGGACAAGAGATTAGAGTTATTAAAATGTCTTGAGAACAAAGAAGTTTATAACACAGAAGAAAATAAGATAGTGTCATCTGCTCCACGCTGGCGACTCCCTGAGACTCCGCCCTACTCAATTTACATCCCCATCCAAGCTGTGCCGGTGGCACAAGAAGAAATGCCTGTGCTTTTACAAACTCTCAAATCCATTAAGCTGGTTCGGGCGGGTCTCTGAGGCCCCAGGCCCCACGGGGAGAGACAGCACGGCCTTCCAGCCATCAGAAAGCGAGGGAGGCTCTGGCGCGCGGCTGCTCTCCGGCATTGGGGGACGCAAAGTCCCGGAGTCCTGGATAGGCGAGGGGCCGCTGAGACTCTGCCCTGGCGACTCCCTGAGACCCCGCCCTACCCAATTTACATCCCCAACTGGGCTGTGCCTGAGGCACAAGAGGAAACGCCTGTGCTTCTGCAAACTCTCAAATCCATTGAACTGGTTCAGGCGGGATCATGAGGCACCACCT
>NW_005354718.1:3764877-3780837 GCF_000412655.1 Myotis brandtii | reverse complement strand
AAACAGGGTAATTGACCATACCTTTGCTACGCTTCCCATTGGCTAATCAGGGTGATATGCAAATTAACTGCCAAGAAAGATGGCAGTTAACCGCCAAGAAAGATGGCAGTTAATTTGCATACGTAGGCGCAATGATGGGAGGTGAAAGGGGAAGGACGTAAGAACGGTGATCAGAAACCTAGGCGGCAGGCAAGAACCGGGTGGCAGCTGCCTTTGCCCTGCCCCCCGACCCTGGATCGGAGAACCGGGGCCGCCTTTGCCCGCCCCCCAGCCGGTGATCGAGATCGGAAAGCCGGGCCGCAGGCAAGGCGGCACCCCCGGGACCCAGGAGCCCGTGAGGTCTGCAGGTGAAGCAGCGATCAAGCTATGAGGGGGAGGGTGGGGGGCGAAAGGAGCTATAGGAGCAGCTCTGGCCGGAGACTGAAGACTCCCGCCGGAGCGAGGAGCAAAGACTGAAGGCTCCAGCCAGAGTGAAGACTGTGTCCAGAGCGAAGATGGAAGGCGATGGCCAGAGTAAAGGTCTGGGTCCCGGGTGCCAGAGGAAAACTGGTGCCAGAAGCCAGGGGAAGGGAAAGCCTATTGCACGAATCTTTTCGTGCAACAGGCCTCTAGTCTATATATAAAAGCCTAAGCGACCAGCCAACCGGCCAACTGGTTAACTGGCCGACCAACAAGTAGCTATGATGCACACTGATCACCAGGGGGCAGATGCTCAACACAGGAGCTGTCGAGCTGCGTTCACTTGGCAGCTGCGGTTCTCGGGTGATGCGCTGGAACCAGACAGGAGGGAGTCCGATTCCAGGGTGTGTCACCAAGAACCACCTTCTCACAATCTGAGACCCCTCAGGGGATGTCGGAGAGCCAGTTTTGGCCCGATCCCCGCAGGCCAGGTCGAGGGACCCCTCCAGTGCACAAATCCGTGCACCAGGCCTCTAGTTTGATAATATATAACAAAATGGTTTAAACAGATATTCCTTTGGCTTAATACTTTCAGAAATAACTGGACGAATGGACAAAGAAGTATATGTAAAGTTGTTGATTGCAGAGTTTTAAATTATGAAAAACTGGAGTCAACTTTAAAGATAATCAATAGGGAAGTGGTTAAAAAAACTTCTACAATCATACAACAAAATACTATGTAGCTAAGGTAAGGTAAACTTATATAGTAACTAGAAGCCCAATGCATGACTTTGTGCACCAGTGGGGTCCCTCAGCCTGGCCTGCGAGATCGGGCTGAAACCAGCTCTCCAACATCCCCCGAGGGGTCCCAGATTGCGAGAGGGCGCAGGCCAGGCTGAAGGACCCCACCGGTGCATGACTGGGGCCAGGGAGGAATGCAGGAGGTTGGCCAGCCGAGGAGGGACCGCATGGGGGCTCCAGGGCCATCTCGCTCAGTCCTGATCAGCCAGACCCCAACAGCAAGCTAACCTACCGTTCGGAGTGTCTTCTCCTTGGTGGTCTGTGCACATCATAGTGACTGGTGGATCAGTTGACTGTCTGCCCCCTGGTGGTCAGTGCACATCATAGCGAGCGGTTGAGCAGCCTTAGCATATCATTAGCATATTAAACTTTGATTGGTTGAACGGATACTAGATGACTGGACACTTAGCATATTAGGCTTTTATTACATAGGATATATATGGAAAGATATTTGCAATATATTAAGTGAACAAAATATTGCTTTGCATAATAGCATGCATAATGTGATCTTACTTTAAAACATGTTTATGTATGCATAGAATAAGTTTGGAAAAATATGTACAGCAAACTCAACAATAATCATTTCTGAGTAATAGATAATATAATTGTTTACATTTTGATGATTTATAATTTTTTTACAGCAAGCATATAACTTAAAATTGTAAAATGTATTTATTATCAAAGCTCAGACATGCCTCTATACCTGCTAAGTAAAAAAGAATTTATAAAGTAATAAAGTATGCCCTTACCCCCCCAAAAATCTTAGCTCTAGAAATAACCACTGTTAATGTTTTGGTCCTTTCAGTATTTTTCTTCATAGATATAAATGCTCATATATAATTTTTACTTTTCTCAAAAGTGGAATCCATTAACTATATTACTATACAACTTGAATTTTTTCACTTAATCATATATATGGATATCTTGTTTCACGTGAGTTTGCAAATGCTTATATTACTTAAATACTGCATAGTTTTTCGTGTTATTTGCATTACTTTTTAAATGTTTTTTATAATTTTTTTTTATTATGTCCTTTTTTATTGACCTGAGAAAGGAAGGGAGAGGGAGAGAAACAGAAACATCGATGTGAGACGGTCATCACTTTGATTGGCCGCCTCCTGCATGATCAAGCCCAAAACCCACAATGTGCCCTGACTGGAAATTGAACCAGCTGCGACCACTCAGTGTATGGGACAACACTCAACCAACTGAACCACATCAGCCAGGGTTGCATTACTTTTTTTAATCAGAAAAGATAGGATATTTTTGTTAAAAACAAACAAAAACCTAAGGAACTATGGCAACTCAATAGTCTTGAGTGCCCCCTAGTGGGGGTTCTTCATGTATATTAACAGAATGCATAAAATTACGTACAAATTAATGGGAAAAAATAATTCAAAGACGGGATACTATGCTTTTCAGTATATGACAAAAAAATCTAATAGCTCAAAAGAAAAGATGTAAGTTTTGAAATTATTTTATCAAGGAATTCTTTATTTTCTTATGATGTATTACAGGCATGTGCTAAGGACTCTGGGTAAAAATAAGAAAATCAACTTTGGGGGGGAAAAAAGGAGACATATGTAATACTCTTTTTAACACTTTAAGAAATAAAAATAATAAAAAAAAATAAAAAGAAAATAAGATAGTGTCATGGACATGTTAACTGATATATCAAAAATATTACTGAAAATTTTTCAGAGGAAATAATTTTAACACTTTAAGAAATAAAAATTATAAAAAAAAATAAAAAGAAAATAAGATAGTGTCATGGACATGTTAACTGATATAGCAAAAATATTACTGAAAATTTTTCATATGAGGAAATAAGAACTAGAAACAAGTGATTTGTCAAGAACAAAGAGCTAGTTAATGACAACACCCTGTGAAAACTTTAGTTTGTTTTATAAAGCCAATATTAATAACATTTATCAAATGGTTAGTATATGCCAGACTTTGGAAAAGTGCTTTAAATGCATATGCTAATGAACCTACTAACAATCTTGTGTATACTGTAGACTTAGATAAGTTAAGTCACTTGCCTATGACAAATAATCATAACCACTATTGGAACCCATTTTTTACTCAAAAACCTATGCTCCTAATTTTAATGCTTTTTGTTCAGACTCTTGAATTTGGGGTTAAGAAATTAACCTAGTCTGGAAAGAGTCTTCTTGCCTTCATTTGAAAAAGTTACAGCTTTATTGAAATACAATTAATTTTCTCATTTTTATATATAGACAACCCTTACTGTTGTTTTAAATTCTTGATTTACTTCCTTCTTACTTCTTCCCTCACTTGTAAATTTAGAGACTGACTTAAATTAGAAAGTCAATAGCTTTTGAGCTATCTGCATTTCCTCCCAGTCATCAATCCATATTAACCATTATTTTGTTTAGGAGGCTCTTCTCCATCCTCATTTCACTTACACAGCTTTGCATGCTCTCCCTGCTTCCAACCCCAAATTTATTCACTTATTTATCACAGAACATTTAGAAATTTTTAATTAGGGGGTGAAAGTAGAGAACATTGTATAAAAGTAATTCTTTTTATTCAGCAAATTTTATTGAACAATCTCTATTTCAGTTATCCTAGTTTCTTTACCTGTGCCTCCTATATTCTATCTTCTAACCCATAGATTTATCCAAGGCCTTCCAGGAGCCTTTTCTCAGTTTAGTTTATATTTAATTATGATTCCCATATCTTAAAGTTGTAATGTACCAGTTTATCAGATTCTTCATTCTATAATCCAATTATATTTTTGTTTTAGATGTTTATATTTTGCATTATATTTAACTACATTGCTGTCTTACTGACTGACTTATAATTATTTCTTTATTTTAGTTGTTCTTCCTAACCTAAAATCAGAAGATACACCTTGCCTTCTATCTATAGATCTATTTCATGTTTTGGTAAGTGTTTAATGAAATTTTATTAAAAGTCACTCAAGTTTATAACTTCATGTGTTCTAATTCAAATCTATGCTCTTTGTTCAAGATTATAAGCTTTTGGTACTCAAACTATGAAGTTGTCTCTTTTGTCTGTTGTGTTTACAAATAGATACAGATTTGACTGAGACCATCAAAACCACTGTAAAAATGAAAGCACATTTACTCTTTACTTTGTAATAGGTCTTGTCATGGTTGATTATAATTATACAAGCAAACTTTTTCTAATATATAATGCTTTCCCTCTCCCCCCTTTTTTTTTAACTTATGTACATTATAAGCAGTGAATGACAGCTTTAGCTATCTTAAAATTGTTAGTTATTTGGTGATAGGAACTGGCCAGGGACACAGCTAGGCTTCCCCCAAACACATGGATGTCTGGCAACTGTTTTGTGAGTTGCTTGAAGAACTTTTCCATTCCTGTGATGATCTAATTCCTTTGAAACACATTCTCTAGGGAAAGCAGTGGTGAGATTGGGAGCATGGAATTTGTGTTAGCCAGTGTTCTCATCCCTCATTTTGCAGGCCTCTGCCTAGTGGTTGTCAACCCTGTCTTTTGGAATCTCTTGGGAGAACTTTGAAAAGAATGCTAGTAAACAGAACCCTAAACCCTGAGATTTTGATTAGGTTGGGCTGGAGTGGAACCTGTGTATCAGTGTTATTTTAAGAGCTTTTGAACTATCTGCTCAAAAATCCTCACTTATTGAATCTTCTGAACCTCACAGAGTTGAGACCACTGCCTAGAACTAGAATAAGCAGACTCAGCAAAGAAATAGCCTGTTTGATGATGACTTTTGTCCTCCATTTATGGTACATTATATTCTAAGATATTCTCTTGAATAATTAGGAAAATTATGATAGTTATTTATAAAAAAAACACACGTACAAACACGATGCAGCATCTGGTGCCCTTTACAGTTATGAGATTAATTTGTGTTGGTCTTTGTTGTTACTCATGTTGATGTCCATTTTCTCTTATAGGTAGGTGCTGTGTTAGCATTCCCATCCTTGTATTGGGATGACACTGTTGATCTACAGCCTTCATCAATTAGTTCTTCTTATAACCACCTTTATCTCTTTCATTTGATCACCATGGCACATATACTTCAGATACTTCTTACCATAGACACAGGTAACTACATTGCTATCTTACTGACTGACAAATTCCCATTATTTAACTATAAATAACATTTGCCCATGATTTATTGGCAAAATTAATTGTACTGTGGTTAATCACATATTGCTAAGTTCTGTATTTTGTCTGATGTTGAAGGATCATTCATTTGTTCTTTATGGATGCTCTTTATATATCATTACAAATTATTATATAATAATAAATATTTATTAAAAATCCATGTTTAACTAGGCTGTGGTTTTGCTCTTTTTGTTTCTCTGGGTAATATACTGATAAAGTTTACATAATAGTTTTAATATCAGAATCAACTATTTAGATTGAGAACAAGGGAAAAATCTTCACTTGAAAAGACATTATTTATTATCCTGGAACCATGAAATTGAGGTGTAATTTGTAAATGGAATAGCCAGTTTATAGATTTATCTTTCAGAATTCTTTTTCAGGCCTTCCCCTTGCTCAGATTCAAGAAGACAGTGAAGAGGCTCATTCTGCATCTTCTTTTATGGCAGAAGTTTCTCAATATACAAGTGGGTGAGTAGCAGCAGTCCATTAGTATAATCTATCTTAGTATTTTTTTTTTTCTTTATTGACTTCAGAGAAGAAGGGAGAAGGAGAGAGAGATAGAAACATCAGTGATGAGAGAGAATCATTGATCGGCTGCCTCCTGCACACCCCCTACTGGTGATTGAGCTTGCAACCCAGGCATGTGCCCTTTGCCGAAATCGAACCTGGGACCCTTCAGTCCACAGGCTGATGCTCTATCCACTGAGCCAAGCCGGCTAGGGCTATCTTAGTATTGTTTTAATAATTCCACGTCTTTGTTCAGTTGTTTGACAGTATAACTTTTGAATCATTTTAATTTTAAAAACGAACAGAGGGCTTTGGAATAATAGCTAGCCATTTAATAGTATTTGTTTCTCAGACTGAAAGAAGTTTTGGCATATCTTTACTCTTATAAATATTATGGGAATATAGGCAAAGTTTGATAGAATTTTTTTAAATGGCAGCAGTTAGTTTAAATAAATGTAGAAAATAGAAAATAGGTTGGTAAGTGTTCAATAACCACAGAAAAATTTAACAGAAAGTACAGTGTTCCCCATATATTCCCTCTAACAATTTCTCCTATTATTAACATCTTCCTTTAGTGTGGTAAATTTGATAAACCAATATTAATACATTGTTATTAACTAAAGTCCATAGTTTACATTATATTCACTCTTTGTGTCTTACCATTACAGTATCATATAGGAAAGTTTACTGTTCTACAAATCACCAGTTAATTTTAATACAGAAATCAGGAAATTATTAATATTGTTTTAGCTCACCTAGCTACTTGGGTTAGTGATAAATGTATCTGCTCTATATTTCATTATAAGGATTAGGAAAAAGAAGAAAGTAGTTCTTTGTCTTAAAAATATACATGGTAAAGGATGTAGGATTTGTAATTTCCTTTTTTTAATTTTAATTCTATTAAATTTATTGGGGTGACATTCATTGGTTAATAGGGTCATATAGGTTTCAAGTGTACATTTCTTTGATATATGATCTGTATATTGCATTGTGTGCCCATCTTCCAAAGTCCAATCATATTCCTTCACCATATATTTGCCCACTTTATCCTTTACTACCCTCCCACCTCCTTCCCTCTGGTAACCACCATAGCACTGTCTGTCTGTGTCTATGAGTTTCAGTTTTATATCCCATATATGAGTGAAATCTTATAGTTCTTAGTCTTTTCTATTGACTTATTTCGCTTAGCATAATATTCTCAAGTTCCATGCATGTTGTCACAAATGGCAGTATTTCATCTTTTCCTATGGCTAAGTAACATTTCATAGTATATATGTATCTATCTTCTTTATCCAATCCTCTAAAAAAGGATGCTTTGGTTGTCCCCATTTCTTGGCCACCATGAATAATGCTGCAATGAAGATAGGGGTGCATAAATCTTTGCAAATAAATTATTTCAAGTTTTTTTTAGATAGATACTCAGAAAAGGGATTGCTGTGTCATATGGTAACTCTATTTTTAATTTTTTAAGGAATTGCCATACTGATTTCCATAGTACTAGTACTAGTTTACATTTCCACCAGCAGTGAATGAGGGTTCCTTTTTCTCCACAACCTCTCCAACACTTATTATTACATGTCTTATTGATAATAGCCATTCTAACAGGTGTGAGGTAGTATCTCATTGTAGTTTTGATTTGCATTTCCCTAATAGCTAGTGAAGTTGAACATCTTTTCATATATCTGATGGCCAATTATAAGTCTTCTTGGGAGGGGTCTCTGTTCAGGTCCTCTGCTCATTTTTTTATTGAATTTTTTGTTTAGTGTGGAGTTGTATGAGTTTTTTATATGTTTTTATTAACCCCTTGTCAGAACTGTTGTTTGCAAATATCATCTCCCATTCAGTTGGTTGCCTTTTTGTTTTGTTGCCAATTTCTTTTGCTGTGCAGAAGCTTTTTAGTTTGATATAGTCCCATTCATTTATTTTTGCCTTTACTTCCCTTGCCTTTGGGGTCAAATTCATAAAATGTTCTCTGTGACCCAGGTCAATAAGTTTAGTACGTACCTATGTTTTCTTCTATGTACTTTATATTTCAGATCTTATATTTAGGTCTTTATAATTAATTAATTTTGAATTAATTTTTGTACAAGGGGACAAATTGTTATCTAGTTTCATTTTTTTGCATGTGGCTTTACAATTCTCCCAGCACCATTTGTTGAAGAGGCTTTTTTCTCCATTGTGTGTTCTTAGCTCCTTTGTTAAAAAGTATTTGCCTATGCCCTAGCTGGTTTGGGTCAGTGGATAGAGCGTCGGCCTGCAGACCGAAGGGTCCCGGGTTCAATTCCAGTCAAGGGCACGTACTCGGTTGCAGGCTCCTGGCCCTGGTCCAGGGCATGGTGGAGGCAACCAATTGATGTGTCTCTCTGACATCAGTGTTTCTCTCTGTCTGTCTTTCTCCCTTCCACTTTCTCTAAAAATCAAAGGAAAAATATCCTCAGGTGAGGATTAAAAAAAAAAAGTGTTTTCCCATATACCTGCAGTTTTATTTCTGGGCTCTCAATTTTTTAGTAATATGTTGTTTAATCTCCACAAGTTTGTAGGCTTCTTTACTTCCTTTTTGCAATTGATTTCTAATTTTAAAGTATTGTGGTCTGAGAATATGCTTAATATAATTTCAATCATCTTGAATTTGCTGAGCCTAGTTTTGTGGCCCAACATATGGTCTATCCTTGAGAATGTTCCATGTGCACTAGAGAAGAATGTATTATCTGATGTCCTTGGATGCAAGACTATGTAAATGTCAATTATGTCCATTTGATCTAATTTAAGGACATTTCTTTGTCGATTTTCTGTTTGGGTGATCTGTCTGGAGCTGTCAATGAAGTATTAAGTTCCCCAACTTTGACTGTGTTTTGGTCTATTTCTCCCTTTAATTCTATGAGTAGTTGCTTTATATATTTTGGTGCTCCCTGATTGGGTGCATATATATTAAGAACTGTTGCCCAGCCATGGTGGCTCAGTGGTTAAGTGTTGACCTATGAACCAGGAGGTCACGGTTCACTTCCCAGTCCCATTGGGGGACCAGGAACACATCAATAATTACCCTAAATGTAAATGGACTGAATTTACCAAAAAAGAGGCACAGAGTAGCAGAGTGGATCAGCAAACAAAACCCACCATGTGCTGCCTTCAGGAGACACATCTAAGCTGCAAAGACGAATCTAGATTCAAATTGAAAGGGTGGAAAATGATTCTTTAGCAAATAACATACACAGAAAAGCAGGTTTAGCCATACTTATATCTGATGAAATAGATTTCAAGATAATAAAGGTAACGAGACAAAGTTGAACATTTTATAATGATAATGGGGACACTATATCAAGAAGACATACTTCTTTTAAAAAAAATTTTTTTTTATTGATTTCTGAGAGGAAGGAAGAGGGAGAGAGAGATAGAAACAACAGTGATGAGAGAGAATCATTGATCAGCTGCCTCCTGCATGCCCCCCTCTGGGGATTGAGTCTGCAACTTGGACATGTGCCCTGACCAGGAATTGAACCTTGACCTCCTGGTTCATAGGTTATTGCTCAACTACTGAGCCACACTAGCTGGACTGTGACCTTTTGTTCTTTGTTTCAGGTAGAAAAACCTCCCTTGAGTATTTCTTGCAGTATAGGTCTTCTGGCAATGAATTCCCTCAGCTTCTGTATGTCTGGAAAAGTGTTTATTTTTCCTTCATATTTAAAGGATAAGTTTTCTGGATATATTATTATTGGTGGGTAATATTTCTCTTTCAGTAGTTTGAATATTTGGTTCCACTCTTTTTTGGCTTGTGTAGGAGTCCAATGATAACCTAGTGGGCTTTCATTTATAGGTTACTTTCTTTTCCCTGGCTGCCTTGAAAATTCTTTCTTTGTCATTAATTTTTAAGTTTTAATACAATGTGACTTGGAGAAGGCCTCTTTGAATTGAGGTAACTAGGTATTTGGTTTACTGCTTGGAAGTGAGGATCTAGTTCTTCTCATAGGTTTGATAAATTCTCATCAACTATTTGTTTGAATAGGCTCTCTTCCATTTCTCCCTCTCTTTCCGGTATGCCTATTATTCTTATACTAGAGGCCCAGTGCACGAATTCATGCACGGGGGGGGTTCCTCAGCCTGGCCAGCGATCAAGGCCTATCGGGGGGCTGGCCGGGGAGAGGGACTGTGGGAGGTTGTCCAGCTGAGGGGGAGGGGCCACAGGAGGTTGGCTGTGGGAGCGCACTGACCATCAGGGGGCAGCTCCTGTGTTTAGTGTCAGCCCCCTGGCGGTCAGTGTGTGTCATAGCTACTGGTCAACCGGTTGTTCGGTTGTAACGGTTGCTTAGACTTTTAAATATATAGAGTCAGATAGTTCTTGTAGATGTAGAGGTCTTTTTTTCTTTTTCTTTATGCTCACGTCACTCTCTTCCTTTCCGTCATTTCTAGATTTCTATATCACAGATTCTTTCCTCTGTTTGGTTTGCTCTATTTTCTGTGCTCGCTAGTTTATTCTTTTTTTTTTTTAACATATATTTTATTGATTTCAGAGAGGAAGGGAGAGGGAGAGAAAGAGAGATAGAAACAGCAAGGATGAGAGAGAATCACTGATCGACTGCCTCCAGTACACTCCCCACTGGGGATCAAGCCCACAACCCAGGCATATGCCCTTGACCGGAATTGAACTTGGGACCCTTCAGTACACAGGCAACACTCTATCCACTGAGCCAAACCAACTAGGGCACTAGTTTATTCTTGATCTATTTTATATAATTCTTCATCTCTAGTATTTCTGTTTGGTTCTTTTTTAAAGTTTCAATCTCTTTGGTAAAGTACTGGTTTTTTTCATTAAGTTGTTTTCTAAATTGTCTGCTGTATTTTCTCACATCTCACTGAGTATTTTCAGCACTGCAATCTTGAATTTTCTGTCATTTATGTCACAGGTTTCTGTGTCTTTAAGTGTGTTTTCTGGAGATTTTTCATTTTCTATCTGCCTCACTACCTTGGTTATTCATGGTATTTGATGGGTTCCTTCCTGTCTAGACATTTATGTGTGAGTGGCACTTCAAGATTAATATAAAGAGGTCTTTCTACTCTTTTCCAGTTGGTGGCGCTGAATCACTAGTTTTTTTTATTAGCTCTGTGAAACCACAGTGTCAACCCACCACCACTGTCTCTGGCTGCTGTGTAGCTGCAATGCATTGGGCCTCCACAGGGTTCCCCTTGTTCCGCCTCCCCGGGACCGGTCACAGAGTGCACATTTCACTCAGAAAAAAATGGGATTACTTTGTAGTGCTAGTTCTCAGGCTCACAGATAATGTGCTATGCAACCCAATACCAAGGTCAAAGGAAGGCATGCTCTGGGACAGCGGTCGCCAACTGGTGGTCTGCGGACCACTGGTCCATGAGGTCCAAAAGGTTGGCAACCACTGTTCGGGGAGACTAAGGAAAGGTGGCCAAACTCCGTGGCTTTGTTTCTCCATCTGAAATGCCAACCGCTTGATAATCATGGCCATACTACCATGTACTGTATGTGTCTTTGCTTAGGTCTCTCAGCTCAGCTGCAGCTTGTATTGCTCACTCCTGCCCACTGAGTCTCCTCCTGGCTGAAAGAAATGTCAGCCACCACTGGATTCCTCCCCTCTTCAACAGAGCCCCGCTGTGAGCATGCCTGGCTCGTTTCAGCCCCTCTCCCTTTTGCCTTCCCCTTTTGCTCTACTTGTCCACATCTTTAGATGATCCACACCTGTGGATCTCTCAGGTGTATGTGTGCATTGAGCATGGAATCATTTGTTGAGATAGCTGTTCAAGTTGTTGAAATTTCAAGGGAAGAGACCAAAGGGAATCTCTTACGCTACCATTCCTCTGACGTCACCTGTGGTTTTCTTTAGGAAATTATTAGATGTATAGACTGAAGCTTTAGCTAGTTAAATATTTTGTTTTAAATGTTTAAAAATTAAATGGATAAAAATTATTTAAATGCTTAGCTATGTTTTTGAAAGAGGGTCTGTTTAAAATCTAGAGTTTTAAGCTCATCAGTATTCTGTTCTGTTCTGAAATTATTGCCTCTTAGCTGCGTTGCCTGTGATATTCCTGGCTGGTATTTGTGGGTCTCGCTGAAGAATGGCATCATGCCTTACCTTCGTTGTGCTGCATTGTTTTTCCACTATTTACTTGGAGTAACTCCACCTGAAGACCTGTTTACCAGTAAGTAGAAAAATGAAATCATAGTAGTAAATGAGAGGCTAGTTTTTCTTACCTTCAGCCTCAAGAATACAAAGGGAGAGCATAAAAAAAACTTCCTCATTCTAGTATTCCCCACCTCACTCATCAGTTTTCACTCTGAACATGTGTGTCCCTGCCCTGGTGTTAGGTTAAAGGTCAGACCGAAAACCAGATTAGCCTCACAATCTACAAAATCTACTCATGGGTCCTTTCTATGTATAGTTAATGTGCTTGAGTTTATAAAATGCCTGCATGCAGAATATAACTGATAGGATGGGATATATAAGAAATTGGAAAATTGGTTGCTCTTAGGGAAGAGAAATGTTAGGCTAGGTAGGAGGAAAACTTTACTGTACACTCAGTTGTTTAAATTTTGAACATATGTCTATTTTATAAAAGAATTAAAATGCTCCTGGGAAAGGTCTCCAGTATTAAACCAAGGCCATGTATATTTAACAGAGGCATTTTCTCCTTAACTTGCCTTAAATCTAGATCAAAGTCAAGAAGGCTTCCGTGTGGCTTTGTATAGGTGAAAATCAGAGCACTTGTATGATTTTGGTAGAGTCACCAAAATTGCTTGTAGATTCTTCCTTTTATCCTTTGAGATTAAACTGACCAGGTCCACTTTACTGGCTATCAGTTTCTTAGTTTTGAACTCAGTTTAGTAGGATTTATTGAATCTAGGTTTGTCCTGATTCTGTGTAAAATAGGTTGCTACTTTTCAAGTACTTACCATTATAGATCTGTTGTTTGCAGTTTTAAAAAATCATGTATTAATTTATCTAGTCTAGTCAGTGTTGTAATATGGTAAAGTTCTTTCTTTTGTTGGGGGGAGACCAAATATAAATAGACAGATAAACTTGTCAAATGGTGATAAGTACTGCAAAGGAAAATAATAATGGGAGGGTTTTCTGTGAGGAGACATTGAGCAAAGAGACATTGAAAAAACAGAGCTGGGTTGAACTGACAGAGAGTTGAAGAGTTTTCCTAAGCAGAAGGAGGAATAAATGCAAATGCTTTTCTTGACAGTCAAAGAATAATAAAAAGAAGAGTGTGGCTGAAGCATAATGAGCAAGGCGAGGGTGATAGAGATGAGGTCTAAGAGGCATCCAGGGGCAGGTCATGTAGGGTCTGTATGCCACAATAAGGACTTTGTATTTCATATCATGTGGTGGTTTAACATTGGAGACATCTGATCAGGAGAATGACTTCATCAGATTTGTATTTTAAAAGGATCGCTTTTATGGAGTTTTATAGAGTACAAAATACACTCTGTATAGAGAGCATATAGAAATGAACATACACAATGAAAAACCTCTATTAACAGGTTGACCTGGAAAGAATAATGTGCTTATTAAATGTATTTTTATTCTCTTGCAGATTCTACAGAAGGAGAGTACAGTGCACTCTGTACCTATCTATCTTTACCCACAAATTTGTTCCTACTTTTCCAGGAATATTGGCATACTGTAAAACCCTTCCTCCAGAGGTACTATGGGGACAAAATATCATTGTTGAGTTATTATACAGTTTAGGAAAGATAAAATTACTTGCTAGCTTTTAAATTGATTAGCGTTGATTGAAGATGGCAAAAATATAGGTGATTCCTAATTTACCCACTAAAGGAATTGGGGTAAGACTAAGAGCCATGGGCAGCTGGAATTTCTACTTGTTCCACCATGTACTTTCTACTTGTTCCACCAAGTACCATTCACTGTACTTATTTTCTCCAGAGCTACTGTCTCATCATCGCAGTTTTAAACTGGGGTGGAAGGAGTGTTAGTAAAAACCATGTTGCCAGTAGCCATAAAGTCACAATTAAGTATCAAAAGAACCCCATTTGGGGGCTATATCCAAAACAGTTGGTAGATAAAAAATGTATTAGTTACATTTCCCTGGGAGAAGTGTGTCTTGCTTTCAGAAAAGCTTTTCTATACCCCATTACTTATTGGTCTTCCTGATCACTCTTTACCCTCCTAACCTGCAATCTCCTTACTTTTGTCTTTGTTTGCTGCCACCATTTTCAGTCATTTTTACCCTCCTAACCTGCAATCTCCTTACTTTTGTCTTTGCTGCCACCATTTTCAGTCATTTCCCACTGTGTTACTCTTACCTCCATGACTTCCTTACAGTGGTTCTCAACCTTCCTAATGCCGCAGCCCTTTAATACAGTTCCTCATGTTATGGTGACCCCAACCATAAAATTATTTTCATTGCTACTTCATAACTGTAATTTTGCTACTGTTATGAATCGTAATGTAAATATCTGATATGCAGGATGTATATTCATTGTTTGTGACCCACGGGTTGAGTTAAAGGGAATGATTACCTTTTAACTGTCTGCCTTTTCTTTAACCAATGTTTTTTGCCCTTCCATGTCCCTGTCTGGATTTGTGTGAATGTCTGCCTGTCTTTTGTCATCTTTTTCTGTGCTTTCATCTCGTTAGGTTCTTTTCTGTGTTTACTCATTTTTCACGAGGTATTCAGTGTGTTAAAAATGAATCAAAATGGGTAAAAAAAAATCAGTATCATGCTTTGTGTTGATTATAATAATCACAGTAGGTTATACTAATTTTACTTTTATATTCTTGGAATTGATATATTTTGAATTTGCTAATTCTAGGATAGTCAAATGATAAAAACTTAAACTTTGAAACAAAAAGTCCTGCCCTTTGTACCATTCCTGACCCTGCTTGCCTCAAAGCCCTTTCTCATCCTATGCTCTGTAGTGCAGGAGACTGACCCCTGCAGGTTTTTCCAGTCTCCCTTCCTTGTCAGTTGGCTTCTGCCTGCGTTTAGCCAGTGGGAGACACTGGCAAGATATTAGAAGCCAGGAGTATGAGGAAAGCCTGAGTCCTTAGACTGCCTCTCTCTGCCTGGTGGGCATCTCTGGCAGTGGCTGTAGCTCTTCTCTTGCTCCAGTTCCCACCAGACAAGGCTGCTGTGGTTCCAGAATCCACTGGTGACCCTAGCCCCGGGGCTTCAGTAATACAT
Source organism: Myotis brandtii (assembly GCF_000412655.1). Taxonomy (NCBI): domain Eukaryota; kingdom Metazoa; phylum Chordata; class Mammalia; order Chiroptera; family Vespertilionidae; genus Myotis; species Myotis brandtii. The sequence continues at coordinate 3,765,807 of NW_005354718.1, read as the reverse complement.
TATTTTCGTTTCTTCTTCCAGCCTAGGAGGGGTGGGAGCTTCCTGTTATTGGCTAATCTTTGGGTTCCCTTGTTTTTTTTGTTTTTTGTTTTTTTGTTTTGTCTCCTGGTTGGCTCTTCAGCCCTTCTATTATCTTTTATTACCAATTGCTGGGATTAAAGTCCCTCTTGCTAAAGTACTCAGAATGGTTTTTGTTTTCCTACTAGGACCTTGATTGATAAACAATTTAAAAAAGAAATTAATCAAAAGAGGGGAACAATAAATAGGGAGATATAAAGAAAAGTAGGGGAGAGAGGGAACAAGATATAAAATAAAAAGTCTAAAAGAAGGAATTTGGAAAGAAGGAACAGAAAGATTTGGAAAGAATGACTCAATGGTGACTATTGTACTAAAGTTGTGATGACCTATTTGCTTTTTCTCTTTGCTCCTCATATAGGTGGTGTGCAGATCCTGCCTTACTGAACTGCTTGAAGCAAAAAAGCACCATAGTCAGGTTGGTTTTGTTTTTTAGTCCTTTTCTCCCCATCTACAAGTTATGTTTCCAAAACTAGTTGATTTGTTGAGCTTTCTAGTCTGTCTTCATTCTCACTAAGTACCTAGTTTCCTACGTTTCTTTTAGGTCTTTGCCAGAAGTCAGATTCTTCCTACATTTGTTTTTCACTTGGACTGACTGGCATTTTCCCAAATAGTTTGATGCCCACCAGCTCCTCTTCCTTAAGCTAGTGCAAGTCCATTAAAAGGCAGAGGTGCCCTGGCTGGTGTTGCTCAGTCGATAGAGTATCGCATCTGCCCGCACATCAAAGGGTCTCGGGTTTGATTCCCAGTCAAGGGCACATACCTGGGTTACAGGTTCAATTACCCCCAGGTCGGGCGTGCGTGGGAGGCAACCAATCAATGTGTCTCTCTCATTTGTGTGAATGTCTGCCTGCA
>NW_005354718.1:3762829-3764858 GCF_000412655.1 Myotis brandtii | reverse complement strand
CTTCCCTTCCCCTCTCTCAAAATAATCAATGGAAAAAATATCCTCGGTGAGGATTAACAACAAAAAAAGGCAAAGGAAGGGAATGGCATCTTGGAGCCATCAGATGGTAGTGACAGTATTCCTATAAATTACTTTTTTTCCTTTGAGAATACAGTAATATATAAATATATAAATAGAACTGTTTCCTCTCTTTTCCCTTCCTACCTATATGGTTTTAGATTACCCAACAAAACTTTTTTTTTTTTTTTTAGTATTTCTTAATTGTTTAGTTATCAAGAGAAATTATTCTTTAGCTCAGATATTCATGTTTCATAGTTCAGGAACGCAGATCAGTGACAAACTTCCATGGAATTCAACCCAAAGAAGTTTTTTACATTCCAAGATCATCACTTTGTCCTCTGAAAGATACCAGCCTTCCTCATCTCCTCAAAATCTTTCATGGAATCATAATTTCTGTAGAAATCTGCATATGCCTTCTTTCTTGGTTCAGCCACACCAAACTTATAGAAAGCTGATTCCAACAATATGAAATCTCAGATGCGTGGCCTTCCGTTATGGATTGCAAGTATGGGTCCTTCTGGCCATACATCTGAGGTTTTGTCAAAGTACTGGAAGATGTGGAGTTATATTCTCAACACCAGTGTCCTTCTGATGGAGAACTGGACAATGCTTCAGCCCAATAAAACTTCTTTAGCCCTCCTCTCTCCCTCAAGTTATGATTCCATCAAAATTCACTTCTTCCTCAAGGACTAATTCAAATATCCCCTCCTCCAAAAAGCCTATCCTAATATATCTTCTAATGTGTGTTGACATGTGTGTGCATGTGTACCTGCCAGTACACTACATCACTAGCAGTAAACTCAACAAGGGCCAAAACTGCACGCTTATCTTCTGTGTATCCCCTCCAGGGCCTGGCTTATATTATGTACAGTGTCTAATTTTTATTTAAATTGAATTGCATCAATAAGCAAGCAGAAGAGTTGAAACCCACCCGCTCAGCCTTAAATACTAACACCAGTACCATTTTTCTATGACTAAAGCAAGCACTGTGAGACAATGTACATTTGCCACTTTCTTTTTACATCTTTTCTCACCCTTTGAACTCTTTCACCTTCCTTGTAAATGTGCACATGCTATCCATTTATTTTTTATGTATGATGGCTGGTAATTTAACCTACTTTAACCCAGCTTTAGTGATTTAGAGATTACAGATCCAGCTCCTGTGCTCAGATGCAGTAGTATTTGCATCACCAAGAAAAGAAAGATCTTAAAAGTAGAAAAAAGTTTAGAAGATGAGTACATACATATTTTAGGACTAGTTAATCTCATACCATTTTTCTTTTGTTCTAATTCATTGTGTACCTTTTAGACATCCGCTACTTCCCCAGCATGATACTAAATACTCTGGGAGAGTTAAAAGACATAACACATAGAGTTTTGTAATGTGTAGTTTATAATGGAATTATATACATAAATTCAAGACATAAGTAAGATAAAATATAATACAGGGGCCCTAGCCAGTTTGGCTTAGTGGATGGAGCATCGGCCTGCGGACTGAACGGTCCCAGGTTCGATTCCGGTCAAGAACATGTACCTTGGCTGCGGGCACATCCCCGGTAGGGAGTGTGCAGGAGGCGGCTGATGGATGTTTCTCTCTCATCCATTGCCCTTCCTCTCTGTAAAAAATCAATAAAATATATTAAAAAAATATATATATAATACAGGGGTGGGCAAAAGTATGTTTATAGTTGTGAGTATGTAAAACACAGTTTATTCTTGTATTATTGTTTATTAACTAGAGGCCCAATGCACGAAATTTGTGCAATAGTGGGCCTTTCTTCCCCAGCTGCTGGCACCTGCTTCCCTCTGGAACCCGGGACCCGGACTTCCCTCCGGCCGCCAGCAGGCACTCGGGACTCAGGCTTCCCTCACAGCCCCGGCTTCGTCCAGAAGGTCGTCCAGTCTAATTAGCATATTATACTTTTATTATTATAGACTAGAGGCCCAATGCATGAAATACATGCAAGGG
>NW_005354718.1:3758865-3759659 GCF_000412655.1 Myotis brandtii | reverse complement strand
ACTGACCACCAGGGGGCAGCTCCTGCATTGAGCATCTGCCCCCTGGTGGTCAGTGTGTGTCATAGTGACCAGTCATTCCCAGTCTTTCTGCTGTTAGGGTCAGTTTGCATATTACCCTTTTATTATATAGGACTAGAGGCTCAGTGCATGAAAACTCATGCACTAAGGTGGGGGTCTCTCAGCCTGGCATGCCCCCTCTCACAGTCCAGGAGCCCTCAGGGGCGGGAGGCAACCCAACTATCAGGAGAAGGTGACACCCCATCACACCTCTGCTGCTGCCACTGCCGACAGCGCAAGCCTCGGCTAGCCCTGGTTACCTGAGCCTCGGGTGGCCCTGGGCAGCCGCCACCTGAGGCTTGCCTGCGCCTTGGGCCAGCCCTGGGCAGCTGGGGGGCTGAGAGGACTGGGAGAACTTCAGAGGCAGGCGTGCGGAGAGGCCAGACCCACCTGGAGTGGGCCCATCGTTGCCACGCACCTGCCACCCTGGCAGGTCTGAAGGGACTGGACACAGCCATCTTGTGGTTGTGGGCGCCGCCATCTTTGAGGGCGGGGCAGCCCATTAGCATATTCCCGCCTTATTGGCTGTGGGTGCCACCATATTTGAGGGTGGGGCAGTAAATTAGCATAGTCCTTCCTTATTGGCTGTGGGTGCCGCCATCTTTGCCATGATGTAAGGGTCAATTAGCATATTCCCTCTTTTTTAGATAGGATTGATTATTGTATTTTTTTGACATTTTATTTTATTTATTATTTTTTAAATTAAATCTTTATTGTTCAGATTATTACAGTTGTTC
>NW_005354718.1:3750058-3757401 GCF_000412655.1 Myotis brandtii | reverse complement strand
ACACTGGCTCCTGGATCTCTAAGGAGGTGCTAATCTAGCCTCTGCCTGAGGCTATCCAGCAGGAGCCAGCTGTGATGCAGTGCAAGTTGCCCTGGGGCCTTGGGCCAGCTGCAGTTTGTTAGGTAATTATCAGATTGCAAAGGGCCAGGCCTTTCATATGCAAAAGCCTTGTGGCTTGGGCAGGGTGGGGTCCCAGGGGATCAGCAGGGCAGAGCAAGCAGCTATGGCTGCTCTCAGTCCTGCCCTCAGAGGCCCTGCTTCTCAGTGTCCTCGCAATCGCTGCAAGCACCCCTGAGAGAAAGCTGCCCTCGAGTTCTGACCGATGCCAGACAGCCCAGTTTCTCCCGTATGAGTCTGGGTCCCCAGAGACTGGCCCGGAACTGGAGCTCAGAGCTTGAGACTCCCTCCCGATTGAAAAAGACAACCGTGTCCTCAGCCGCCAACCCTCTCTGCATGCGCCTCTGTACCTCTGTATTTTACTTCCGCACCGCACCTCCTCTGAGTCTCCGTATGCTTTTCTCTTTCCTTCTAGTTGTAGAATTTCCACTCAGCCAGCCTTCCTGTGGTTCTGGATGATGTCCGTTCCGTCTTTTAGTTGTATTTTTGAAGTAGTTGTGCGAGGCAGCAATCTCTGGTGTTTACCTATGCCACCATCTTGGTTTCTCTCTCGATTATTGTATTATTTATTTATATTATTTGTCATCTTATTATTATATTGTATCCTTACTTATGATTTGTTTTTTATGTAATGATGGCTGGTAATTTAACCTACTTTTGCCCACCCCTGTATATGGAATATACTGTTAATGCTATAGAAATTTAAAGAGTAAAAGATTCTTAATGACACAAGGTTAGTCTTAGAGGAAATAATTTTTAGGTGAACATAGAAGGAATTAGAGAATTTAGATTGCTTGAAGTTTGAGAGGAGAATTCCATGTTATTCAGATGGCCTTCCCCAAGGCAGCAAGCAAGGCTTTTGTTGTATTTAGTATGGTGATAATGTATAATGACTTTCGCAAACATGCATCAAGTACTAAGTATATTATATTTCATTTCAATGTCTTATTGAATCCTCAACAGCTCCATGATGTTTCTTGATATCCATATAACATTTCTTAAATCAACATGAATCTTTTATGGCCCCCCCCCCAAAAAAAAAGTGTTATTAAATCAATGGTGTGCCTTATGATTAAGAAAATATAATATATTCATCCTCAGTTTCAGACCAGGAAATACAAGCTTATGTTCAGTGACTTATCAGGTGTCAGAGAATTTAGGATTTGTAACCAGGTTTGTCTGATTTCAAAGGTTGTCTTCTTAACCACTGTTTTATGTTTCCTTCCTAGATAGTATAGAAATCTAGCTGAAACAATTTAGTCTTAGGAAGTTGAGTTTGGAAAGGAAGCTAGCTGATGAAGGATTTGGAATTCTAGGCTGAGAAATTTGGCTTTGGGAATCTATTAACTATGGATTGCAAGTATGGGTCCTTTTGTTATTTTTAAGACTTTCTTTTTTATTGGTCAATTTTTGATCTGGGCTTATTTCCTAATAAAATTGCCTTTTAAATTGTATTTTTAGGTACCCTAGAAAAAGAAATAGTTTGATACAGCTTCCTGATGATTATAGCTGCCTTCTAAATCAAGCTTCTCATTTCAGGTAAGAAGAAATATATATTTTTCCCTAGCCAGTTTGGCTCAGTGGATAGAGTGTTGGCCTGCAGACTAAAGGGTCCCAGGTTCAATTCTGGTCAAGGGCACGTACCCGGGTTGCAGGCTCGGTCTCCATTGCGGGGGCGGGGGGGGGGGTTCAGGAAGCAGCCAATCAGTGATTCTCTCTTATCATTAATGTTTCTATCTCTCTCTCTCCCTCTACCTTGCTCTCTGAAATCAATAAAAAAAAAGAGAGAGAGAGAGAGAGAAATATATAATTAAAATTTGTTTAAGCTTGCAGTTCAACTCTTAGGAATTTGTTTTTATTGGGAGATCGGGATGGGGCACTGTGGGTGATTATAACCCACCAGGGTACTATCTATTCTAATCTTCCTGGCATAGCTGTTGGTGCTTTTTCTTTTTCGTGGAGTTGCTACTCTTGCTACCAGCCACTTCTTCAGGTCCACTGCTGAGTTGCTTCTCCTTTGAAGAAAATTTTCTCTTTTCTTGGGGATACTCTTGTTTCCTGCCATTTCAGGGTCACTAACTGGTTCCTCTAAGTGAAAACCACATAACATGCAATTAATCGTGATAAAGTGTATAATTCTGTGGCATTTAGTATATTTACAAGTGTAACCACCACCTCTCTCTAGTTTCAAAGCTTTTTCATCACCCCAGAGAAACACCTTGTATCCACTAAATAATTACTCCCCATCCCCCTCTTCTCTAATCCCCTGGTAACCAATAATCTGCTTTCTATCTTTGTGGATTTGCCTATTCTGGATATCCTATATAATAAAAGTGTAGTATGCAAATTGTCCCCTCACAGGCCGGCTGGGGGAAGGGAGGTAGGCCCTGGGGCTGGCAGGTGGCCAGGGGAAGGGAGGGAGGTCTGGGGGCAGGGAGGGAGGCCTCGGCTGGCAGCCACTAGGGATCCTACCAGTGCATGAATTTAATGCACTGGGCCTCTAGTCAATATATATAAAAGCCTAATATGCAAAGTGTCCCCTCGGGAGTTCGATCGCTTGCAGTGATGTGCGCTGACCACCAGAGGGCAGCACAGAATGAAGGGAGGCCCTGGCCTGCAGCCAGCAGCCACTAAGGACTCTTCCCGTGCACAAATTTTGTGCACTGGGCCTCTAGTCTATACTAATAATACTAATAAAAGGGTAATATGCAAATTGGTCATGAAGCCCTCACAGTCATGACTGGATATGCTAATTAGTCATGACTAATAAAGGGTAATATGCAAATTGGTCACGAAGCCCTCACAGTCACGACCAGATATGCTAATTAGTCATGGCCAGTATGCAAATTGACCATCACTCCAACACACAAGATGGCCACCCCCATGTGGTCAGAGATGGCCACCACAAGATGGCCTGCAGGGTAGGGCAGTTTTGGGCAATCAGGACAGCAGGGGAGAGCAGTTGGGGGCGACCAGGCCGGCAGGGGAGGGCAGATGGGGGAGACCGGGCCGGCAGGGGAGGGCAGTTAGCCAGGGGAGTGGTTAGGAGGCAATCAGGCTGGCAGGCAGAAGCGATTAGGGGCAATCAGGCAGGCAGACAGGCAGGCGAGCAGTTGGGAGCCAGCAGTCCTAGGTTGTGAGAGGGATGTCCGACTGCCCGTTTAGGCCTGATCCCACATGGGGGGGCAGTCGGACATCCCTTGAGGGGTCCAAGATTGGAGAGGGTACAGGCTGGGCTGAAGGGCCCCCCCCCCCCCCGCCCAGTGCACAAATTTCGTGCATCGGGCCTCTAGTATTATATAAAAGGAATCATACTCTGTATGACCTTTTGTGTCTTACCTCTCTTGCTTAACATAGTGTATTCAAGTTTCATCCAAGTTGTAGCATGTATCAGTACTTTTTTGTTTTTTTAGAGAAATAATATTTCATTGTATATTTCAGATTTTTTTTATCCATTCATCCACTAATGGGCATTTAAAATCGTGTCCCCCTTTTGATTACTATGAATTATGCTACTATAAACATTCATTTACAAGTTTCTGTGTGTACATGTATTTTAATTTTTCTCCAGTAATTTTACTTAGGTGTGAAATTGCTGGGTTATTATGACAATTCTATGTTTAACTTTTTGAGGAACCACTAAACTGTTTTCCACTGTATCATTTTACATTCCCACTAGCAATGTACAATGGCTCCTATTTCTCCATATCCTCGCCAACACTACTTTCTGTTTTGTTAAATTAAAGCCATTCTAGTGGGTGTAAAATAGTAGCTCATTGTGGTTTGATATACATTTCCTTAATGACAGTGATGTCAGACATCTTTTCATGTGCCTCTTGGACATTTGTATATGTTTAATTCCTTTCCCAATTTTATAATCAGACTGTTTTGTTGTTGAGTTGTTAACAGTTCTTTATATATTCTGGACATTAAACACTAATCATATTCTTAATTTGCAAATAACTTATCCCATTCTATAGGTTGTGTTTTCATAATGTCCTTTGATTCATAAAAGTCCATTTTCTCTCTTTTTTTCCTTTTTTGCTTGGGCTTTTCATGTCAGTGCTAAAGAATCCATTGCCAAATCTGAGGTCATAAAGATTTATTCCCATGTTTTTTTCTAATAGGTTTATCATTTTAGCTCTTAGATTTAGGGTGTTTTTTTGTTTGTTTTTTTTAGTCCTCATCCAAGGGTATTTTCCCATTGATTTCTAGAGAGAGTGGGGGGGGGGGGGACATGATGGGAGAGAGATGCATCGATTGGTTGCCTCCTGCTTGCACCCCCACCAGGGCTGGGGAACCTACAGCCAAGATACTGTGCCGTTGACTGTGAATCAAACCCTAGATCAGCCGTGGGCAAACTACGGCCCGCGGGCCGAATCCGGCCCGTTTGAAATGAATAAAACTAAACCAAAAAAAGACCGTACCCTTTTATGTAATGATGTTTACTTTGAATTTATATTAGTTCACACAAACACTCCATCCATGCTTTTGTTCCGGCCCTCCGGTCCAGTTTAAGAACCCATTGTGGCCCTCGAGTCAAAAAGTTTACCCACCCCTGCCCTAGATCCTTTGCGCTGCAGGCTGGTGTTCTAACCACTGAGAAATCCAGCTAGGGTAGGATGTGTATCCATTTTGAGTTAATTTTTGAAATAAGGTAGGAGGTCCAACTTCATTCTTCTTTTCTTTCTTTTTTTATATATTTTTATTTATTTCAGAGGGTACGGGAGAGGGAGAGAGAGATAGAAACATCAGTGATGAGAGAATCATTGATGGGCTGCCTCCTGCACATCCCCCACTGGGGATCGAGCCCACAGCCTGGGCATGTGCCCTTGACTGGAATTGAACCTGGGACCCTTCAGTGCACAGGCCGACTTTCTATCCATTGAGCCAAACTGGTTAGGGTTTCATTCTTCTTTTCAACTGGGTCCAGTTGGCACCACCACTGTTTTTCAAGGTACTATTTTCCGCCATTGAATAGTTTTGGCAGTCACATTGAAAATCAATTGATCATAAATTTCTGGACTCTCAGTTCTGTTCCAGTGGTCTGTATGTCTTATTCTTATGCTAGTACCACACATTTTAATTACTGTAGCTTTGTAGTAAGTTTTGAAATTGTAATATTTGAGCCTTCCAGCTTTTTCCTTTTCATTTTAATTATTTGGGATCCCTTGCAGTAACATATGAACTTGAAGGTTGGCTTTTCCATTTCTGTAATCTCCATATCATGAACATGGATGCCTTCCTGTATTTAGGTCTCCTTTAATTTCTTTTTGCTATGTTTGTAGGTTTCACTGTGCAAGTCTTTCACTTTTTGGTTAAATTTATTTCTAGGTATTTTATTCTTTTGGATGCTATTATAAATGAAATTATTTTCTTAATTTCCTGTTTGTATTGTTCATTGCTGGTATATTAAAACACAACTAATTATTATGTGTTGATCTTACACCCTGCAACTTTGCTGGGTATTCATAGGGATTACAATTAATGTCCTAAATTTAGTTTAAATTGATACCAGCTTAGTTTTAATATTTTGTGTGTGTGTGTGTATCTCTAGGACTCCCATAATGTATATGTATGTAGGTATGATTGACGGTGTCTCATAAATCCCTTAGGGCTCTGTTCCTTTTTTTTTCTTCACTTCTTTAATTTTTATTTCTTTCTGCTCCTCTGACTCAGTAATTTCGATTGCCTTGCCTTAAAACTTACTGATTCTGCCCTAGCTGGTTTGGCTCAGTGGATAGAGTGTCAGCCTGCGGACTGAAGGGTCCTGGGTTCGATTCTGGACAAGGGCACATACCTTGGTTGCAAGCTTTTCCCTGACAGGGCCCTGGTCGGGACTTGTGCAGAATGCAACCAATCGATATTTCTCTGTCTTTCCCTCTCTCTTCCACTCTCTCTCTTCCACTCTCTCTAAAAATCAATGGAAAAATATCCTCATGTGAGGATTTAAAAAAAAGAAAAATTTACTGATTCTTCTGCCTGCTCAAATATGCTGTTGAACCCCTCTAGTAAATATTTTATTTCAGCTGTTGTACTTTTTTTTTATTTGAGAGAAACATTTATTTGTTGTTCCACTTACTTATGCATTTGTTGGTTGCTTCTTGTACATGCCCTGACCCCGATAGAACCCACAACTTTGTGTATCAAATGACGCTGTAACCACCTGAGCTACCTGGCCAGGGTTCAGCTGTTGTACTTTTCTATTTGTTTTCTTTTTATAATTTCTTTTTACTGATATTTTCTACTTTTTCATATATTTTCCTAATTTCCTTTAGTTCTTTGTCATTGGTTTTCTTCAGCTCTTTTAACACACTTAAGAGAGCTAATTTAAATTCTTTGTTTTTTAAGTCTCATGTCTGGGCTTCCTCAGGAATGATTTCTATCAGTTTCTTTTTTTCCTGTGAATGGGCCATCGGTTTTTGTTTCTTTCTAAGCTTTGTAACTTTTGTTGAAAAGTGGACATTTTGAATATTATGATCTAGTAATTCTGGAAATCAGATTCTCTGCCCCACCCCACTGCCCCAGGAATTGCCCTTGTCACTTGATAAAGGCTGCCATTGTCACTAGTAGTGACTTTTCTACACTATTTGCAAAGACTTTATTCCTTGTTGTGTGTTTACTGAAGGCTTTGTATCATTATTTCTATGGTAAGCCAGTGAATTGACAAAGATTTCCTTAAATTCCTATATCCAATAAGAACAGAAAAGAGAAGAAGAAAAAAAGAATATTCTGTCTAATTCCCTTCACCATTATTGCCAAAGAAGTTACTTCAGCCTGTGGTGGTTGAAACACCGATCAATTTCTGTGTCCAGCCCGGCAATGAATTGCCATGCAGAACATACAACCCTGATTTTTGAGGATTAGTTTCCTATTGCCCATCCAGTAGCCCCACCAGAATTGCAGGCAGCCACCCCCATAGCTACCTGCTATAGGTCTGGGGATGCTAGTCACTACACAAAATGCTACAATTTGCTGGAATTTGCTAGTTTCTTTCTTTGTCAAGTACTCCTCTGGACACTGCAAGTATTCATCTACACTCCAGAGTTCCAGAATAGTTGCTTCAGTCAATTCTTGCCAGATCAATAGTTGTTTCAGTAGAGGAACTGATACCTGGAACGCCCTATTCCCCCATCTTCTATGACATCCCTCCTCAATTTTTGTTAAAGCTACAAGAAAACTCTCTCTCTCCCTCTCCCTCTCCCTCTCCCTCTCCCTCTCCCTCT
>NW_005354718.1:3736654-3749917 GCF_000412655.1 Myotis brandtii | reverse complement strand
AGAATCATTGTTTATTCATCTATCTTTAAACAGTTTTACATGCATTACAGTGTGGTGACCACATTGATTCACTGAAAAGAACACTGAAGAACCCTTTTCTCCCCCAAACAAAATCTTTATAGAATCCCATTATAACAGTAAAACAGATAATAGCATTGTAACTCAAGTTCAAGCCTGGATACGGGAAAGAGGGAGTATACCCCCTTAGCCTTTTTTGGTACCATGCCCCTCTAACTCAGTCAGATTAAACACTACTCAAAGCACTGTTTCTCAAAATTTTCTTTATCTTCCTCTTCCTTTTCACTTATCACTTTCAAATAAAATTTTAAAAAGCACTGGATGATTAGGACTGGTGAGAAGCAAAATAAACAAATTATATTCTACTCATTACTAATACCATGGGTGAATTACCTATTAGTTACTTTTGTAAGAGAACAATATGAGCTTAAACACATGATTCTCTATGATAAAATAATATCCTCTAAAGTTAACAGTAATTTTTGTTTTACACTTACCTTGCTATAATATGATGTAAACTACTTGAGTAGCATAAATTCATAAGTAGAACACCACTAGTGTCACTGAGTGGAGAAATTATATTCATATCTGCTTTAGCCATTGGTATGTGAATATTTCATATTTTAATCACAGCATATCATGTCTTGAAAATAATAAGCCAAAATTCCTATTGATGCAGTTATGTATCCTTGGCATTCAATTGGCATCACACTACCACCCATAGCAAACCAGATTGATAATGATGACGTGAAACTAACAGTGACTTGTAATTAAAAGGCAAGAATCTCGGCAGCCTGAATGTCAAAGCCCATTCAACACTTTGTGGATGATATACTAGTAATAAAGCATCTTCTTCCAAAATTGCAGAATTCCAAAATTCGTTTAGGAGTTTTGTAATGTTACCAAGCATTGTCCTGCAGCCAAACTTCTTAGTAAATTTAAATTAATTACAACTCCCACTAAACACGACTAACTCTAATTTTGTTTTAAGAATACCAGTTACTGTACAAGGTGACGATTAGTAGTCCTTAATCATGCGTTAAATAACTTGCTATCATTTGAAGGAACAAAGTAAGGGATTGCTGTTTAGGAACATTTTGAGAGCTTAAAGAGCCTTTCTTTGGCCCACTTTAAGAATCTGCCCTACAAAAATGACTAAGGAATGCTTTGAGCCATGAAGCCAGGAGGTTTAAAGGGCCCAGCCAGGGCTCAGGCAGTTTACAGTCCAGGCTCTGCTCCCAGATAGAATTGCTCTTGGTGTTGGCTCCTTGATGCTTGTCTCATGAAGATTAAGGTCAGCCAACTAAAGAAGTGGTTGATTCACTTTATCTCTCAGCCCTCAAAAAATTAGCTAGATGATTTCAAAGATTACATCCAGTTTAAGTTCAATGACTTTCCTAATCTTAGGGCTGGATTGCTATCCCAAAGCCCAGTGAATAGGTATTTTATCCCAGGCACTAAAAGGTATCTATCATGCTATTGGCTCTTAGGAGGATCTGAAAAGAGTGTTAGTCATTAATTGCAATGAAGATCCTCCTGGATGATATTCCTACTTACTGGTTTCAAGTAAAAATGAAAATAAATCTTATGATTTCTTCCAGTTTTATTGTCACCACTAGTTTACATTAAGACTGAGCCATCTTTAATGTAAAGTGGCCGCTCAGTTATTATACTTTAGCTATTTTTCTCTATAAAATAGCTAGTGACTCAGATTCAGCCATCCTGTGCTAAAAGTGAAAGAAGATGTTGGCTTTATCAAAAAAGGGCTATGATTACGTTCTGGAGCAACCCCCTGGAAGTGGAAACAGCTCTGTCATCTACAGGAGACAGGAATGGAAGACCTATGCGCAGAGTCCCTTTGCTCCTATTAGACAATAGAGCCTTGCTGGATCTCTCCTGTGGTTTCATTTACTTTTTACTGCCCAAATTAAGGAATTCTTGATGTTTCCATTATGTTCAGTATACAGCAGAGATAGGAGCATGGGAAACTCCTTTTTAAAAGAAAACCATTATCACTTTAATTCAAAAGTGATGCTCCCTTTGGGGGCATTATAGCAAGGCTGTACCATGCCACTATATAAAATGATCAGATCTCAAAGTACTATTTGGTTCAAGTAAGTCAACTCTATCACTTTTTTATTCCTAAGACTTTCTGTGTTTCCAGGTGGAAGGGGCCATCAACTCAAAGACTGCAGTCTCTCATTTCAATCCTAAAGATCTCAATACCTCAAAGAAATGGGGAGAAATGTGTTTGAACCCTTACTGCAAATTATGATTTAAAAATATTGTCATATTCCTCCAACATAGGACACAAGCTTGACTAAACATGAATCAAGAGGAAGCAGTTGACTATAAATTGGCCATGTCAGAGGAAGACTGGATTCTATAATAAATCTCAATCTCAAGGCATATTTAATTGTCAAACTTTGTAAGAATTATCAGGATACTATATTTAATAATAAATTTTCTTACTATGGATTAATCAGAAGATTTTTTTTGTTAAGTCTTCTTAGGGGAAAATATTAAAGAGGAATCATACAATTAAATGTTCCCTTGTCTTTTAAGAGCTATCTTTGCTGCAAAGCAGCCAGTGATGGGAACATGTTTCATGCTAACTAGATACATCATGCTTTTTTTGGTTTCTCCACCATACTGAATGTTTTCTTCCCTTTTGAGGTGCCCACGGTCTGCAGATGATGAGAGAAAGAACCCTGTCCTTTGTCTTTTCTGTGGGACCATACTGTGTTCTCAGAACATTTGCTGCCAAGAAACGGTAAATGGGGAAGAGGTTGGAGCTTGCATTTTTCATGCACTTCACTGTGGAGCTGGAGTCTGCATTTTCCTGAAGTGAGTAGTGTGTGTTCTGAAAGCTTCATAATGAATTTAGGGAATTTGGATTCAATCTGGAGGCCATTATGACAACAGTGTGTTGATAGGAAATTATATCACAAGTTAGAGTAGAGACCAGTTATTCACCTGAGATTGCATTCGAGAAGCTATCCTATATAATAAAACCCTAATATGCAAATCGACTGACTGGTGGAATAACCAGTCGCTGTGACGCACACTGACCACCAGGGAGCAGGCGCTTAACGCAGAAGCTGCCCCCTGATGGTCAGTGCACTCCCACAGGGGAAGCACCACTCAGCCAGAAGCCAGGCTCACGGCTGGCAAGTGCAGCGACGGTGGCAGGAGCCTCTCCCACCTCTGCGGCAGTGCTAAAAACCCCTCAGGATGTCCGCGGAGGGGTCCCGGACTGTGAGAGGGCGGGGCGGGGTGGGCTGAGGGGGACCCGCCCCCCCCCCCCCCCCCCCTGCACAAATGTCGTGCACTGGGCTTCTAGTTACAAAATAAGTAGTACAAAATAAAAAATTTAAGTAGGATTCTGTCCTATGGAGGGGTGTGGAGTCAGGAGGGAGGGGTCAGTGGGGAAAAGGGGGGGACATCTGTAATACTTTCAACAATAAAGATAAATTTTTTTCAGTAGAATGTTCAGATTTTAATTATTTGTGGAAAATCTTAAATATAACAGACTTTGTATTGATTACTCTGGAATTGTGTAATACTAAGATATAGTGAAAGAGCTTAGAATCCTAAAACTTATATTTTTAAAGTATATGTAAATTGTTACTTTAGGTTGTCCTTTGAATATTTTCATTTTCTCCATTTCCTCTATCAACCAGCCGTGTTTTCCCTGGTTCTCTCGGCAAAAAACTGAGAGTAGAACAATAGTCACTCATTTATGAAAGGAGAGCACAAGTTGCTCTTGTGAGATAAAATTGAGAAGGATGCTTGTCCTTTTTCTTTCCATTTCCCCCGTGTAATATAGTGTTTGTTTATATAAGCACTAATATCTCCCTATCTATGGCATATGTAATTACTGTAGGCATCAGTTAGATGAGGGGATGACTGTATGGAAGCCAAACCCCAACACCTATTTTCTTCTTCCAGGGAACCTGCAGCGAGTAAAACCACTACCTAGTTTATTTTATAATTTCTCTCTATAGTACTTATCACCTGTGTACACAAGCCTTATTTTTTGTGTCTCCATTTCTCTGCTGTAAGAGTCCCAAATACTTCAAGGTGGCACTTGTTGGAGGTTGGTTCAAACCAGGAAAGGCTTGACACTTACCTAGCTGACCTTTCTGGCCCGAGGTTATCAGACTGGGAGATGTGGTGCTGTTCTTCTGTTTAGCTTTGTCCCCCTCCAGTTCATAGGTCAGGAAACATAACAGAAACTATTCCAGTCACCGTTTCCTAGGTTACCTATGCCTCGAGTAGGATAGTCTCCTTCCTCTCTTCCGTATATATAGTCAGTATTACTGATTCCATGTCTCTAAATCCAGTGATCCTTTCTCATAGCTTTAACAAATATAGTAATGTTTATTCTCTTTATTTAGACAAAACACAGTTTATCTGTTTATGTATAATTTTCTTTATACTGAATTCCTAACAGATATTGGCTGTCTTTTCTTTAGATTAACTTTGATACAGTGCCTATCATTTGCACACATGCACTTAATATTACTTCCTGTTGGTTGGTTGTCCTTCAGAATCAGAGAATGCAAAGTGGTCTTAGTTGAAGGTAAAGCCAGAGGCTGTGCCTATCCGGCTCCTTACTTGGATGAATATGGTGAAACAGATCCTGACCTGAAGTAAGAGTTTTTTTTATTTAATTTTAGTCCCATTAAGAGTAATACTTCTCCAACATTTTTAAGATACCAACTGTCCTGGTTTGCATGCTCTGTTTGTTTTAATCAACCATTCTTCATCATTAATTAGATTTAATTGACACTAATATATAAAAGAAAGAAATCTGGAATGTTCAGTGAGGGACTTCAGACTAAAATGGATATTCATTGTTTCCATTGCAATACTTGAAACTCTTTATTAGTCAGCTACATCAGCCTTCTTTGCTTTAGCAAAGCAAAATACTTAGAATCTGAATTTTTCTATATTGTTCCTGGTATTAGGTACTGGAGACTGTTCATGATGTATGAGAAAGAGGAAATAAGGCACAATAGTTACAAAAGTACACACAGATAAAGATTAGATCTCCATACAGTAAATTGTCTCTTTGTTTAATTGAAATTGTGGGTTTTTTAAAAAATATTACTTGGGCCCTAACTGGTTTGTCTCAGTGGACAGAGCATCGGCCTGCGGACCGAAGGGTCCCAGGTTTGGTTCCGGTCTAGGGCATGTACCTTGGTTGCAGGCACATCCCCAGTAGGGGGTGTGCAGGAGGCAGTTGATCAATGTTTCTCACTCATTGATGTTTCTAACTCTTTATACCTCTCCCTTCCTCTCTGTAAAAAAATCAATAAAAATATATTTTAAAAATATATATATTACTTGGAATTAACAGGGGTTTGGAACCTCTTTTATCATATAAAGATTTGTTTTTATTGTGACAGCATTTGACCTGTAGAGATACTCTTTGGGATTTAAAAAATCCGAGAAAAGCCTGAGCCAGTTTGGCTCAGTAGATAGAACATCGGCCTGCCGACCAAAGGGTCCCAGGTTCAATTCGGTCAAGGGCACGTACTTGGTTGCAGGCTCCTCCCCAAACCTGGCCCTGGTCGAGGCTTGTGCAGGAGGCAACCAATCGATGTGTTTCTCTCACATCAATGTTTCTCTCTCTCTCTCTCTTTCCCTCTCTTTCACTCTCCCTAAACATCAATGGAAAAATACCCTCGATCTCTCACGTAATACCTTAATCAATAAAGAATTTTTTTAAAAAATACTCTCACGTGAAGATTTTTAAAAAATCTGAGTTGTGAAAGTTGTTATTGACTGAGGATAAGAGATCTGATTTGTTCCAAAAAGGTGCAAAGAAGCAGAATTTTAAAATTAATTTGGCAGTTTAGAAATACTCAACTAGCTGAGATACTCGAGTGCCTCAGGAATGAGAATCTCACAGTTCTCCATTATTGGCAACAGCCAAACTTAAGTCATTCTGGATTAGTTGTTATATAGTGTTACAAACTGTGCAGCCTTAGAATTGTTGTGGAGTAAATTGATTTAAATATGTGCTAATCACCAGCAAATTTATTGTGTCACAAGGACAGCTATAACCAAATATTTCTAAGGAGCAGAATATAATTTGAGGGATTAGTGTTACATCTCAAATCTAACCTTTACTATGCAAAGATTAGAAATCAAAGCTGATGAACCTAAAAAGCCATTAGCGCTCCACTCAGACTAACCACCTAAAAAAAGAGCTGCTTCAAATTATAAACCTTGTTGGCCATTTAAATGAGGTCCCATAATGCTCATGGTATACCTATTTTCTGATTAATCAAGGAGTAAATTTCTGTTTCAATAGCTAAATAACCTATTAGGTTCTTAGTGATCAATGGTGAAGGGAAAATATCCCTTTTAAAACCCTGTCCTGGTGATTCCTCCCAGCTCAAAGAACAACTCAAGAGTTCAGGCTAATTTAGGCAACAAAGTGACAATTATTTGATCAAACTTGCATGTTGTTGTTGTTTTTCTCTGAAGGAGAGGCAACCCCCTTCATTTGTGTCATGAGAGGTATCGGAAGCTCCATTTGGTGTGGCAACAACACTGCATAATAGAAGAGATTGCTAGGAGCCAGGAAACGAATCAGATGTTATTTGGATTCAACTGGCAGTCATTATGAGCTCCAGCTCTGCCTCGGGACAATCACGAATGAAGACTATAATGAAGACTGATTCAAAATTATGGAGACCTTTTGGAGGGCTGTAGAAGTGTTGGAGGGTCTTTTGCTCCTTGTCCAGTTGTGTCCAGATTCATATAAATCAATAAAATATTCCTTAATGGAGTATTGCTTTCAATTAGTGAACATATGCTTGAAGGAAAAGAAGAGCATATACTAATCTGTTCTATGTTCTAGAACACTAAAGAAATGCTTCTTCACCCCAAGTGTCTGATTCTGCTAATATATCCAGAAAACTTAACTTCCCTTTCTAATCTGTCCCATTTCATTTCATCTCCCTGATCAATGAATTCACATCAAGCAGTTTTGGACATTATTGTATGTTAGTTAACTCTGCAATTTTGTTATTGGTGGTCCCCACCCTCACCCCCGATTTAGTTAGGCTAGCATTGGATCACTGACAAGATTCTAATAATCTGTGATTTTCTTCTTGCAGCTAAAGAGGAATTGCAGAAACCATTCAGTACGCTTCAATTGAAGAATTCTGCAATTGAGAAAGTTTTCCAAAAAAAGTAAATTTTTAGTCATTTCTCTTTTAAGGAAATACCCTAATGTGCTACTTACTGTTTCAGTTAGAAATTAAATGAAATCTCTATATGGACTGAGTTGCCACTTCTAAGGCAAATTTCTGCCAGTATTAGGATAGTGCATTTATTATTCAGCCCTGATGGGACAGTCTATAATCCTCACCTCTGACCGCAAATAACTTCGTTGAGTTTTGAAATTATACTTTCCATTTTCCAAAGGCAAGTTTCTAAAATCAGTTCACTTATCTCGTGATGTGGTACCATCCTATTTGACTCTTAGAAATCTGATGCAGTTCTGATGTAAACTATCTATAGAATGAAGAAAGGAAAATTCCCTCAGTGAACAGAGCATGACAGCTGTAAGTTAGGACAATCAAATTGAAGCCAATTCTGCAACCTCCTATGTCTTTATAAAAGACTAATCCTTCATTTGTTATCTGTGTGTAACCTTTTCATAAATTGATTTTTATGACTAGTACAAACAACCAAAAAAGCCATGTGATCAATAGTCTGTGTCCTGTTATAACATGCTGTGGTTGAGCCATCTTGTTTATAAATAATCAAGCGCTCCAAAATCTGTGCAAACTTTAACTTTTATCAAGAACTTGTGATGTAAACAGCAGACAGAAGATAAGTTGAAATCTTCCATTTTAGCTTCTGTTGTATGTGGAATAATGTTAGGAGTTTGAAAGATGCATTCAAAGATCATCTTATTTTTCCTTTAGTGACTAGTGTCATATGTGTGTGTAAATGTTTTCCTACTTTCTTTGTGCTCAGCACAGGCAAGCAAATAAAAATTTGTGAAGTGATTGATGATGCACATTTGGGGTCAGATTTTTTTTGTTATTTCTCTGTAAAGTAAAGGTGGATTTTGCAGTAAGTAATTAGCTTGAACAGGCATCAGAATCACAATCTACTTGAATAATTATTGAGAAGGTATCAGGAAATTGATTAAACTTCTCTGAACAATTTATAATAATTGATAGGTGAGGATCAGAAAATTCAGTATTCAGTTTGTCAAATTTGCCAGTGTGATTAAGTGATTAGAACATTTCCCTTTATTTCTTATGTGACTTTGTTGGATGGATTGGCTGACTGGGAAGTCTGAGCCAGGATAGTCAACAGAAGATGCTGTCTTCTGCCCTAATTGACCGGCTCCAGTTTAGCAAAGACAAACTGACTTTAAATTTCTAGTCTTTTTATATTCACTTCGCAAATTCTGGGGTTAAGCTCTCAAGCAGCCAGAAGGACTATCCCACATTCCCAGGTCAGACCTGTATTGCCAAAGAACCTATTTCATATTGAGTTCCACTTATTGAGATAGATTCACATCTCTGCACTGTAGATGAACACATGTCAGTGCTGCCCCCAGCCCAAGGGATCTCTAATTATATTCAAATACCTTAGTGGTTTGCCTTCATCATTGCAAACAATTTAATCATGCTTATGAAATTTACTTTAAAAATGAGCAAAAAGTCACTTTATTTTTATTAGTGTAGAATGTGGAGGAACTAGTTCAACAAGATAACTCCAAACCTGTGTTTTTCTAATGTTTGGTGTGAGGGGTCAGAAGGAATTTTTATGATATGGTACAGGAAAACATGTATCTGTATAATTAATTTATTATGTTGGTGTATGGGCTGTGAGTTCATCCTTTAGTGGTCATTTGTTATTTCATAACAACTATGCATTTGGTTCACTGTGATGATTATCTATATTTAGTGACTGCAACATGTTTATACCACTGTTTCAAATTCCATCCATGAAGTTATACAAATAATGCTTATATTGATATCTTTTATTGCAAAATGTAAATTTAAAACTTGTAAAATGTTCTTGTGCTTTTTGAAATAAAATATCTTATATGTGTATATTTAAAAGGAAAAAAGGGACTTCTTATGTTTGGGGATAGGGTCTGAAGTATAAAAATCTGTACCTAGAAATGAGCTCTAGTTAAAAGTTATCCTTGTCAGCCCAGACAAAATTTATTTTTAATCCTCACCTGAGGATATGTTTTTTATTGATTTTAGAGAGAAAGTTAGAGAAAGAAACACCAGTGTGAGAGAGAAACATCTATCAGTTGCCTCCCATATGCCTGCAACCTAGATATGTGCCCTGACTGAGAATTGAACCTGCAACCTTTTGGTGCACGGGACGATGCTACAACCAACTGAACCACCCAGCCAGGGCCCAAACAAATTCTTTAAAAGACATAGATATTGCCCTAGCCAGTTTGGCTCAGTGGATAGAGCGTTGACCTGCAGACTGAAGGATCCCGGGTTTGATTCCAATCAAGGACACATGCCAGGTTGCAAGCTCAATCCCCAGTAGGAGGTGTGCAGGGGGCAGCCAATCAATGACTCTCATCATTGATGTTTCTATCTCCCTTTCCCTTCCTCTCTGAAATCAATAAAAATATTTTTTAAAATAGGTATTTAGTGTAATGGTCTCCAAACTTTGAAACCATACACTTTATCAGTAAATAAGTTTTAAACATGCATTATGTATTTCTATATTCATGCAATACTGCATTAATGCATTAAGTACATTCTCTTAAAATTGAGATTTTAAAAAATTAGTTGAAAAATAGGATATTTATATTTAAATATCTTAAAAGTAAATCTATACATCCCTTTGGGTAGCACACCCTGTGGGCAGACAACTGTCTAAAGCAGCATTATACAGCCCAGCAGTGTGGTTCAGTGATTGAGCGTCAACCCATGAACCAGTGGACACCAGTTCTATTCCCAGTCATATATTAGGAAAGCAAAAGTTTTTAAAGACAATATTAAGAGCATTACATAAAGATATTAGTAATATAAAGTTTCAACTAGAACTTCAATACAATACCAAAAGAGGGAAAAGCCAAGAAAATGGACTACATAGTAAAACTATAAATTTAGACCAATTTATCAAATTAAATAGGTTAACTCACCTATTTAGGAAAATATCAGGTGAGCAACAAATAGATCCAGGTGGAAAATAAAGACATTAAACCCAATTTTAAAATGGGCAAAAGATTTGCATAGCTTTTTCTCCAGAAAAGATATACAAATTGATAACTACATAAGAGGATGTTCAACATTATTAGTCATTAGAAAAATGCAAATCAGAACCACAATGAAATACCATTTCATACCTACCTATTAGGATGGCGATTATTGAAAAGAGAAACAATAACATGTTGGCAAAGATGTGGAAAACTGAAACCAAACAGAGGCAGTCCTTCACTTTCTACAGGAGTGAATTACTACAAATGTGGCAAGCAATTTTAATAACCAATGGAAAATATTACTATTGTTCCATAGCCTTCAAAAATTTTGGTTAAGCCTGGCCAGTGTGGCTTAGTGGCTGAGCGTGGACCTATGAACCAGGAGGTCATGGTTCAATTCCTGGTCCGGGCACATACCCAGGTTGCAGGCTCGATCCCCAGTGTGTAGCGTACAGAATCAATTGATTTTCTCTCATCATTGATGTTTCTCTCTCTCCCTCCCCCTTCCTTTCTGTAATCAATGACAAAAATATTTTTAAAAATAAAAGAAATCCTGCTTTAAAAAAATTTGGTTGAAAACTTATTATCAGTTATAAATAAATAGGGAAACTAAAATAGTAAAAAATAAAATTTATTAGCACAATGTAATTTATAACATTAGAAACATTGAAAATTAAAGTGTTTTATTTCTGTTTTTAATTAGCAAGAAAAATAAGAGTGCTTGCCTGCTTCTCTTTGTATAACTTATGATAAGAGTGAGCATCTTTCTCTGCCTCAGCAAATCATCATACTCCTAAGTTTGAATCAGCTTCCAACATTTTATCCTCTGTGTTTTCAATGTTGTGAAATGCTTTCAAGAGTTCCTTTAAAGTGAAGTGGTTTTTTTGCCAGTGTCATTTCTTCTGGGCCATTCATCATAACCAATTATTTATTTAGTCTTCACTAAGTTCCTCTGACTGCGTACCTAGAGTCTCAAATAGCAGTGGTGTTGACAGTTCCACAGTTAACTGTTTATTCTGTAACATCTATACCATTTATGTTTGACCCAAGTTTCACTTCCAGCATTATCAGT
This sequence comes from Myotis brandtii, assembly GCF_000412655.1. Taxonomy (NCBI): domain Eukaryota; kingdom Metazoa; phylum Chordata; class Mammalia; order Chiroptera; family Vespertilionidae; genus Myotis; species Myotis brandtii. The sequence continues at coordinate 3,738,608 of NW_005354718.1, read as the reverse complement.
TTTGTTTCTTTGCTGCACTTTTATCTTTTTTGGCTAATTTCCTCTATTAATGATCCATTCTTGTAAAATGTCACATGGGTTTATCACTGGGAGACAAGGAGACAATACAACGCTACCTCTGTCTCTGAACTGAATAACATGTGCAATGTCCCATCACCAATGGACTTTGAAAGAAGTGGCATAATTGGTCACTGATCATGACACGCACCTGTTAGTGATTTGTAGACTGAAGAAGTAGCAGTAAAGGTTGCACTTTATGCCATTACAGTTAACATACCACTGTAAGTGAAATATGAACTGTGCTGTTGAAGGACTAATGTTAATTTAATAAAGCATACTAATTGAAAATCTTGCATATAGGAACCGTGCAAACTGAGGACTTTCATCAAGCAAAACCACAGGATAGACACATTAATAAAGGAGACTCTAGCAAACATCTCCCAAACCTAGATAGATAAAGTGAACAAAAAATAATAAGGATATAGTAGACCCAAACAACAATCACTGTATTAGTTGGGTCCTATAGTAAGCTGATACTGAGACACTGGGGAGTACAAAAGGCTTAAGTTGCTGCGCTAATCCATTCAGTCACAACTGGGTATATAAATTTCACACGTGTTGCTGTCTTTAACGGTAGCCCTAACCTCCTCTGCTGATCTGTATCAATTACCTCTGCCAAAATAGTGACTCCTCTTGCTTTCTAGTCACTGCTTACATGGAGTCCAAAAGACCCAGGCTGCAGCCATAGTTTATAGTCAGTAGGATTCTTGCTGTGTCCCCTGGCAAGAGTGAGCCCCTTAGGAACCATGGCTTCTAACCCGGAAGAGCCAGAGTTGCAGAAACAGGAAGCAGAGTCCTCCAGGGAGTCATTGGGAATTATGTTGACGGGAGCTACTCCTTGGTTCCACCCCAGATATTCTTCTATTGGAAACATAGCAGCACATAAAGTTTTCTGACTCAGTGCATATACTGCATCCTGGAGGATGGCACCCCACCCTCACAGAGCATTGCCTCTAAGCTGACACTTCAACCGCACCTGCCACAGGCCATTCCAACATTCTATCAGCTCAGCCTCTCATGAAAACTGCAGTGTGCAATATGACCAGTGTATCTCATAGTCAAGGGCCCACGCCTGAACCTCCTTACCTGGGAAGTGAGTTCCCTGACTGCATGCTATCTTGTGTGGAATTCCACGTTAGTAGAATAGGTACTCTATAAGCCCCCAGGCAGTGGTGCTACCTGAAGCTCTGGGCAAACTCATACCATGCATAGGTATCTAATCTTATGAAAATGAAACCAAGATGGCGGCATAGGTAAACACCGGAAATTGCTGCCTTGCACAACCACTTCAAAAATACAACTAAAAGACAAAACGGACATCATCCAGAACCACAGGAAGGCTGGCTGAGTGGAAAGTCTACAACTAGAAGGAAAGAGAAAAGCACACTGAGACTCAGAGGAGGTGCGGAAGTAAAGTGCAGAGGTACGGAGGCGCACGTGGAAAGGGCTGGCAACTGAGGACACGGTTGTTTTTTTCAATCGGGAGGGAGTCTCAAGCTCCCAATGGCTCTTGGCTCCAGTTCCGGGCGAGTCTCTGGGGACCCAGAGTCATACGGGGAGAAACTGGACTGTCTGGCAGCGGGCAGAACTCCAGGGCGGCTTTCTCTCAGAGGTGTTTGCAGCGATTACCTCGGGACACTGAGACACGGGGCCTCTTAGGATAGGACTGAGGAGCAGCCATAGCTGCTTGCTCCGCCCTGTTGATCCCCTGAGACCCCGCTCCACCCAAGCTGTGCGCAGAGGCTTTTGCATATGGAAGGCCTGGCCCTTAGCAATCTGAAAATTACCTAACAAACTGCAGCTGGGCCAGAGAGACCCAGAACTTCCAAAAGAAGGCCCAAGGCCCCACAGCAGCTTGGATTGCTTCACAGCTGGGCCTCATCTGGGCACCTCC
>NW_005354718.1:3734010-3735152 GCF_000412655.1 Myotis brandtii | reverse complement strand
GAGGACAGTGGGGAGTGGGGGGTAAGGGCACAGGGTGGGGTGGGAGCCAGGTGGAGGGGAGCTATGGGGGGAAGAAGAGGAACAACTGTAATAATCTGAACAATAAAGATTTAATTTAAAAAAAGAAAAAGAGCCCTAACTGGTTGGCTTAGTGGATAGAGCGTCAGCCTGCGGACTGAAGGGTCCCAGGTTCGATTCCGGTCAAGGGCATGTACCTTGGTTGTGGGCACATCCCCAGTAGGGAGTGTGCAGGAGGCAGCTGATCGATGTTTCTAACTCTCTATCTCTCTCCCTTCCTCTCTGTAAAAAATCAATAAAATATATTTTTTAAAAAAAAGAAAGAAAAAGAAAATGAAGCACTGACTGTTTTAGGATAGGAGCATCCTAGTGTAGTCAACTTGCTACCAAGCAGCTGGTTGATCTCCTTAAAGAACAATGCCCTATGAAATACTGGACTCTGTTGCTGGCAGGATGGACATTCAAAGATGACAGTAGCTCTAAGAGTCTTGGTAAGTGGAAGTCCATGTTTTTGGGCTCATGATTAACCTCCATCCATTCATGTTCCTATTGTGTCAGCTGCCAAAGGATGCTAATGTCTGAATTATTTTGACTACTTGATTATTTAGTACCTCTTCTATAATGGATGCTTTCTGGTGAGCATGAACATCTAATGCAAAGATTTTCACACTTTGTGCACACACCAGTATATCCATCCACAGTATCATACAATATGTACTCTTTATTTTCAGATTCTTTTGCCTGTGAAATTCATCTATGTGAACCAGAAGCTATTTCCTTGTATTGCTAAGTAGTATTCAACTATATAAATACACAAAGGCTCATCTCTTATTAATAGACATCTGGATTTTTTTCTAATTTTTGGCTATTTATCAATAAAGAACATTTTTATACAAGTTTTTTATTGTAGACATATGCATTTGTTCCTCTTGGAGACTATGTGTATGTGTATATATAGGATGGGGCCAAAGGAGATTTACAGTTGCTCATATGGAAAATAATACAGGAATTAGTAAATAATAATACAAGAATAAACTATTTTGCGTACTCACAACTGTAAGCCTACTTTTGCCACACACTATATGTGTGTGTGTGTGTGTGTGTGTGTGTGTGTGTCTGTGTGT
>NW_005354718.1:3723538-3733933 GCF_000412655.1 Myotis brandtii | reverse complement strand
ACTTCATTGACACTTCCAAAAATACTGAATATTGAAAACTTCCTAAGCAAATACTCTCAAGGTTTTATTATTATTTGCATAACTAATTCACTTCATTGTACTGATGGGATGGTCATAATAATCTGGCCGGTCATAATAATCTGGCCATTCAGTGTACTTATGTATGAAGGGCTGTTTAACTTTTTAAGAAATTGTCAAATATTTTCCCAAATTTCAACTTGCTCCATATTGTTGTCAACACTTGGTATTATCTGTCTTTTTAATTGTAGCCATTTTGGTAAGTATATAGCTCATTGTCTCATTAAATTTTTGTTATAAATGTTTCCTTTTAACATTCCAGTGTAGAACCAGTGTATTCTTTTTTTTTTCTTAAATATATTTTATTGATCTCAGAGAGGGAGAGGGAGAGAGAGAGAGAGAGAGAGAGAGAGATCAATGATGAGAATCATTGATCAGCTGCCTCCTGTACACCCCCACACTGGGGATCAAGCCCACAACCCTGGCATGTGCCTTTAATTGGAATCGAACCTGGGACCCTTCAGTCCACAGGCTGACGCTCTATCCACTGAGCAAACCGGCTAAGGCTGTCTCATTAAATTTAATACTTTTTCTTTAGATGTTTTTGGGATATATTGTGTAGATAGGTAATATCCCTTTTTCCTCTTCCCTTTCAGTATTTACACCTTTTTTTCTCCTCTTACTACGTGGGCTGGAGTATAGTGTGTGGCAACTTAATGGCAAGAGTAGAAAATGATCATAAAGAGCTTTGTAAGTGCTGCTAAGAAGGAAATGAGGAACTTTTCATAGATGGATAATGTGGTCCAGTTTGCATTTAAAAAGAACTCTCTGGCTACAGTACAGAAAAAAATAAAGTCACCATGAAAGACTAGAAGGAAGACCAGTTAGAAAGCTCCTGAAGTGATGTAGGTAAGAAGTGGTAACCTAAGCTGGGAAAATAGCAATTGGAATAGAGAATAATTGAATTTAAAAGATAAAATATGTCTGTCTCCACTTAGTCCACATCAAGGTTAATTTTAGTAAATCAATCAATAAAGATATGCACATATTTCAAGCCAATTTTAGGATAGACATTTCCTTTAGGGAAACCAGAAGTCACTAAAAAGAACATTTTAATAAATGCTATCAAACTATTAACAAAAAGAACTTGAAATAAATGAAGCTATTGGATTCAATGTAAAATGAAAATAATGCAACTCAATGAATGCAAAATCAGTTACTAGAACTTATTTTCTTACAAACATGCCCAAATCAGGGCAAGTAAAAAGTTCCTTAAGCCAGCTTCCAGAGCTGGCTAACTAAATTGTAGTAATAGTTGATGTGGTCCTTGATCAGGAATAGAGATGACCTAAAAAAAAGTACATTACACCTGGCTGATCCTATATAATAAAAGCCTAATATGCTAAGTGTCTGGTGTCCGGTTGGCCGTTCAACCAATCAAAGCATAATATGCTAATGATATCCTAAGGCCACTCAACTGCTCGCTATAATGTGCACTGACCACCAGGGGGCAGACACTTCGACTGGTAAGTTAGCTTGCTGCTGGGGTCCGGCCGATCGAGACTAAGTGAGACGGGCTGAACATGCCCTGGATCCCTCCCGCAGTCGCTCCTCAGCTGGCCAACCTCCCACATCCCTCCCCGGCCCCGATCGTGCACCAGTGGGGTCCCTCGGCCAGGCCTGTGCCTTCTCGCAATCCGGGACCCCTTGGGGGATGTCAGAGAGCAAGTTTCGGCCTGACCCCACAGGACAGGCTGAGGGACCCCACTGGTGCATGAATTCGTGCACCGGGCCTCTAGTAGTAAAATAATAAGATCCTACCAATTTAGAAAAGAATGATATTCTAAGCAGAAAAGAAGGTGACAAAAGCAGAAAATTGAGTTATACAAAAAGACAAAAGCAGGTGACTTGGAGAATGTAACTCTCTTGGCTGTGACATTCACCCAAAGCCTCAATAGCTCTAGAACTACCTCCTTTACTCTTGGTCTTTCTTATTTTTTGACCTGAGTCCGCCCCTCATCCTTAGTACTAGTAAATGCCACACTTCGCAGCATTTCCCACAACTTGGATTCCATCTCTAGGTGAAAAATTTTCAAATCTACTGTCCAGCCTTGGCCTCAGGCGTACATTTCCTACTTTTTACCTGGCAGTGTTCCTGGATCTTCAAGCTCACAGACTCTAAAATCAAACTCATCCTCTGATCCAAACCAGTTTTCCCTCTCTTCTCTTTCTGTTAAAGTTACCACCATTGTCCAAGTCATGCAGTTTTGACATCTAAATTATTTTTTACTCTTCCTTCCACAATAACTCAGTTGCCAAATGTGCCAAGTCTCATTAATTGTTTCTTCAAATTATACCCTGCACCTTACTATCATCATCTGACTTCAGGCTCTTCTCACACCTTCACCAGAACAGTTGCAATGGCCTCCTTGCTGGTATTCTTGCCTTTAGTTTCTTACTTTCTTGAATTCTGGATGTTGTCATACATTTAATCTTCCTAAAGCACAGATCTGATCATATCTCCAATTGATACAGTGGCCCCTCAGTAGCAATGCATGGTCAAAAACTTTCAGTGGCTCATGAAATGGAGGAGCCTCTAAAACATGGCTCCAAGTAATTTTTCTGGAGTTTTCTTCTCTTCCTTTGCAACCAGCGATACTCTAACTTTTAGCCAATTTGTAAAAATAATTTTAACAAATCCTTAAAATTTCTTCTCCACTCAAATATAGGCTGCAGATACTGACTTCCTTCCAAAGAATACAGTAGGAAAGGGGGTAGGGGGAGTGTAACTTAGCAGTGGAGGAGACTGACAAACCCTATTTCAGCCAGGTGATCAAGGTCAATATCAATAATGATAAATCATGTTGGTGGTATGTATCCTTGCTATGATGTGATGAAAATGGCACTTTTTGCCATTTAAGCCTTAACCCCAATCTAATAATAAAAAAACAAAAAAGACAAATTCCAGTAGAGGAGCATCCTACAAAATACTTGACCAATACACCTCAAAACTGTCAAAGTCATCAAAAACAAGGTTGCCATAGTCATGGGATCCTTAAGAAAACATGACATGTAAATGTAATGCAGTAGCCTGGATGGGATTCTAGAACAGAAAAAGATATTAGGCAAAAACTAAGGAAATCTGAATAAACAATGGACTTAATTAATGCCAGTGTATCAATATTATCTTCTTAATTATAACAAATGGAACATACAAATGTATGCCGTTAATAATAGAAGAAACTGGATAAGATGATATATGGGAATCTTGGCACTACCTTCTCAATTTTTCTGTAAATCTAAAACTATTCCAAAAAATAGTCTTTTTTTGTTTTTTGTTTTGTTTTTTTAAAATATATTTTTATTGATTTCAGAGAGGAAGGGAGAGGAAGGGAGAGATAGAAGCATCAATGATGATAGAGAATCATTGATTGGCTGCCTCCTGCACTTTCCACACTGGAATCAAACCATGACCTCCTGGTTCATAGGTCGATGCTCAACCACTGAGCCATGCCAGCCAGGCCAAAAAATATCTTATTTTAAAAGTCTTATTTCCAAATGAATATTATACAATCATTAAAAAATAATGAGGCAGATCTTTATTAATAAACTCTAAAAATGTATTATTAATGAAAAAAGAAAGTTGCAGAACATTGCTGCTTGCTCTTTATGTAAAGAAAAAGGGTATGCAGCAGTATTTGTTTGCACATGCATAAGCAAGTACCCAAGAAACCAGTAATAGGAGTAGGGGAATTGAGCGACTGGAAGATATGCACAAGAAGGAGGCTTACTCTTTACAATATATATTGTGTGTGTGTGTGTGTGTGTGTGTGTGTGTGTGTGTGTGTGTGTGTGTGATGTGCCATTGAGTCAGTTCCAACTCCTGGAGACCCTGTGAATGAGTGCTGTCCACAGCGTCCTGTCCTCAACAGCCCTACTCAGCTCCTATGAGTAGACTCATGCCTACGGCTTCTTTTAAGGGGTCAGTCCCTCTTATATTTGGTCTTCCTGTTTCCTGCGGCCTTCTATTTTTCCCAGCATTATTGTCTCTTCTAAGGAACCTTGCCTTCTTATGACGTGCCCAAAGTAGGGCAGTTTTAGTTTTATTGTTTTTGCCTCTAGTGATGTTTCTGGCTTAATTTGCACTAGGACCTATTTGTCTTTCTGATGGAATCTGTAGAGCTCTCCTCCAATACCATATTTTAAAGGAATCAGTTGTTTTTTCTATCAGCCTTATTCACTATCCAACTTTCATACTGGTGTGGATGATTTTGGTAGCTTTATTTTTACTTTATTGATTTTTTAGAGGGGAGAGGGAGAGGGAGAGGGAGAGGGGGAGGGAGGGAGGGAGGGAGGGAGAGAGAGAGAGAGAGAGAGAGAGAGAGAGAGAGAGATTTGTTGTTCCACTTATTTATGCATTCATTGGTTGATTCTTGTATGTGCCCTGACCAGGGATTGAACCCACAACCCTAGTGTATCCAGACAACACTGTTGCCAGGGCCCAGTTTTGGTACCTTTTGAATATGGAACCATGTGAATATATTTTCTATTAAACAAACAAACAGGCACACACACAAACCTATAAAATCAGATACAAAGAAGATGGTCTGCCAGATTCTCCTGACATTTTGAGTAAGAGTGGACTGGGGTTTTTCCTGTCAGGAAAGAACAGGCGAGAGGCAGCTAAGGACAAACCAAACCAGTTCTAAGATCCTTTCCAGAGGAGCATTAGGGCAGAGGTAACCAGGGCTGTGAGGGACATGGAACAGTGAGTCTTGAGCTCGATCAGGAATGCTTTCATGCAGGTCAAGTTGCCCTAATCCATTGGTCTCTTCTGAATCCTGTCCTACGATCTGCCCTTTGAATGTCTACTTTTCTCCAGGTTCCAAGCTTGCCCTATTGCCTTCTTGCTCTGTATGCTCTTCCTTGTGGATTTCGTCCATGAAAGTCATTGATTCTATTTAGGGCCAGGATCAAATGACAAAAGAGAGATACTAGAACTCAGTTTTATGGACTATGAGGGTGAGTTGGAATAGTGTAAAGGTAGGGGGCATCACTATTACTGCATTTGTTTACTCCTGGGTTCTTGTCATTATCTCTTTATTGTGTGTGCATGACTCTAGGCGAGGCACTGTGAAAAGGTTAATAAGTTTGCTCCTGCGGAGTAGGGCTTTATAATTTGAAAAAGGCCAACACAATTACTGTCCAACGAATAAAATGGCATGAGGTCAAAGCAACAATTGAAAGAGCATCAAAATAAGCCTGATTTAAATTTTTAAAATTTTTAGTTATAATTCTTAGAAAAGATAATGATGGGGGGGGGCTTATAATCTAATAAACAGAGCACCTGAGTTAATCTGAAAGATAATCATATTAGTTTGAAGTTCTGAAATACATATACGTGTGGGAACAGAGGGTTAAGTGTTTTTTCTTTTCTGAGTTTCATTTCTCGAGCCAGTGCACCTGCATTCTCCCTTTGATCATGAACAATGTGATGGAGGAGGTGATTCAACTGCGGACAATATATACTGTACCCAGCACGCAAGCAGGACTGTTAAGCATGACCTGGCTGACCCCACGCCGTCATCTCATTGCCTGACAACCAAGAGCAATGGTTGACGTCTGCTGACATCCACGACTGCATGCAATTGCATTTTGTTCCCAACCTCACCCCAGCCCATTTCTCCTATATAATCCTGTCCCCTGCACCTTATAGTCAAGACAGGTTTTGGATGCTTGTAAACTCCCTATCTTCTTGGTTCTCAATAAACGTCTTATATGATTCAACCCGGCCTTCGTTATTGCGACAGGCAGCCTAAGCCCACCTGGGGGTTTCCCGGTAACAATGACACAAACCATAGGAATTTACAGCTATTTCTTGACTTTGACGATGGAGAAAAGGGGCCAGGAGCCAAGGGATATGAGCAACTGCTAGTAACTAAAAAAAGCAAGGGATCTGAACATAGAATTTTATTTCTCTTAGGTAAATATCTAAAAGTTAAATCACTGGATAATAGGGTAGATATATTTTCACATCTTTTTTCCTAATGCGAATGTACCATTTTATATTCCAACCACCAATATATGAGAGTTCTGCTTACTCCGCATCTTCATAAACATTGGATGCTGTCAGTCTTTTTAATTTTAGCCATATTTTGGGTGTGTTATTTTTTTTGCCCCTTTTTCTATTGGTTTTTATTGCCCTTGATTTTTAAAGAGTTTTTAATGTATTCAAGATATTACCTCTTCATGTGTGACATACATTCTGATTTTTTTGTTAGTAACTTTGACTTTATTTATCTTTAAAGTTTTTGTAGCTGGAAAAAAAAATTTTTTTTTTGTAAATCCTCACCTGAGGATATTTTTTCATTGATTTTTAGAGAGAGTGGAAGAGAAAGGGAAAGACAGAGAGAAACATCAATGTGAGAGAAACACATTGATTGGTTGCCTCCTGCAGGAGCCCCGACCAGGGACCAGGCAGGGAGGAGCCTGCAACTAAGGTACATGCCCTTGACCATAATCGAACCTGGGAACCTTGGTCTGCAGGCGAACACTCTATCCACTGAGCCAAACTGGCTAGGGCTATAGTTGAAATTTTTTATCTTTTTTTCCCCCCCATTATGTCTGGATTTGGGGTCAGAGTTATAAATCCACTTCTTATACCAGGTTTCAAGGAATTCATCCATGTTTTCTTCTTGTAATTGTATTGTTTCAGTTTTTCCACTAGATCTCTGATCCATTTGGAGTTTATTTGCCTGTGGTCCAATTTTATTATATTTTTCAAATGGCTATTTGGTTATCTGGACACAATTTCTATAAAGATCCATCTTTGTCCTATTTGAGATGCCACTTTTATAATATATCAAATGTACTTGAGTCTATTTCCAAACTTCCTATTTCACTCAATGAAAATTAAAGTTTTAAGATTTTTATTTTTCTAGCAATTGATTTTATGGAAATCTGTGTGAGCCTGAAAAACAAAGTTTCAATTTACTAGGAAAGAGGAGTTAGGAGAGTATCCTTCTGCAAGCAGATAGGCTAGATCTCATCTTCAACTGGATTTAGACATCTAACACTTGCTTGCAACCTTGAGTTAACAAGAGCAAGCTTAACGTAGGACACACAATGGGATGCAGTGCTACGAATAGGCAGGGACTCTATTTGAATGCTGCATATAGACAGACTGGCCTGGGAACTAAAAAGTCCAGTCCTAGTTCTGTACTATTGTTGCCACTTCTAAGGTATATTTATTAGAATTTTTCTCTCTCCTCTGTCTTCTGAGTCCTCCCTCCACACTGGGGTTTTTTTTTTCTTTGTTGTTTGTTTTTTGACAGTCTCCCTTTGTTATGTTTCTGGGTAAGAATTAAAGAAAATCAGAGAGCAATATATAATCACCTTAATATGCAGAAAAAGACAAACCCCAGAGGTCTTAATAGCACTTGTTTGGAAGTTAAGACAAAGTATGAGGGCACTTGTATTTTTGTATTTTATTAGTACTTTTGCATCATGTTATTTTAAAATACTGAGTGTATTTAATAAATATTTACAGAGTGAAGAAAGTATAGAAAATATACAATATAAAAAAATCCCTCTGTAGCTTATAGAAAGAAATGATATATGCACACAAAAACTATAATTCAAAATAGCCTATCTCAGAACCACATCTTATATTTCTTTAATCCTCTATAGGATGTTGTATAGTACCTTGATGTGATACCTAATAAATTTCTGGAAATTGTAGTTGCCATTTGCAAATATATTTTATTTTGTAAAGCATACAATGCAAAAATACCACCAGAAAAATATTTAAATATTGTTTTGTCATATTTGTCATCAGGTCTCTAAAAAGTATTTAAAAATTAGTCACTGGATAGTTTTCTTTGATTAATAAGACAAAATAGAAGAGACCTGTTTTATTTCAATACAGCCGGCAGTGGAATATTATGATCACCAGGGTGCGCTATAAGCTTTGCCATCAAATTAGTCTTCCTGGCAGTAATGCCTGAAAATCACAATGATGTCCAGTGTTTGGAGTAGGTAATTCCTGAACCAGAAAGTTACTGAACTTTTGCCAGACTGTGGCAGGCACACATCAGAAATCACAATGTCACCTCGCTAGTTCCCATTTGAAAATTGTGAGAATACAAGCATGCTATGTTAACAGATGTCTTTGTAACAAAGATGAAACTTAAAAGAGCACATATAGAATTCATTGTTCTAATAGAATAAAATTTGCAGAACAAAAATAAGAGTATAGTTTGTTCTGTATTTCACAAAAGTTAGGCATAAGTAGGAAGTAGATTAAGAAATAACTATAATTAGAATTACTTTTGTCAATGCAAACTTTTATTTTCTAACTTTAGTTTTAATCAGTGTTCATCTTCACTGATATTATGTTGCATTTTAATAATAATCAAACACAAATTGATATTCAATAGGTTAAAAGACAATAGACTCATATACCCCAAATTGAGATTCCTTCCCCCACCCCATTTCTCTGAAATGTTTTTAATTAGAAATAAAGGATGAAGTTTTTAAAAAAACACAAACACTTGAGGTAGTTGATTTATTTGGTGTGAATGCTTTTCTGTCAAAAGAGGTCAAGTTCTCAGAGGACCCCAAGGATTTGGACTGCAGGCTATAGTTTGCTGAGCCCTTCTACCACATCTATATATGTTACATAATAGGCCTCTATTATAGCAGTTATTGCTGTGTATTGTAATAGGATTTGCATGTTTGCTAATCCATTGTGAAACCCTTAAGAAGAGGGAAATCTGTAACTTTATTCATATTTGTTTTCCCAGTGTCCAGCAGAGTAGTTGGCATAGAAAGTTTGTTTAGTAGATTAGGTAATATTCGAGTAGAAACTGGTTAGACTGATGAAGAATTTAAAAACAGGACTGTTTGCTGGTTTGTGGAAGCACTGGAGAACCAGTCCTTTATTGAGTTTCATGTTTCAAAGGACTGTGTGATTATTTTAAACAACTTTATTGAGATATAAGTTATATACCATACAATCCACCCATTTACAACGTACAATTCTTGCCCTAGCCACTTTGACTCAGTGGCGCTAGACTGTTGGCCTTCGGACTGAAGGGTCCCGGGTTCGATTCAGGTCAAAGGCATATGCCAGGGTTACGGGCTTGATTCCTAGTAGAGGGCGTGCAGGAGGCAGCCAATCCATAATTCTCTCTCATCGTTGATGTTTCTGTCTCTCTTTCTCTCTCCCTTCCTCTCTCTGAACTCAATAAAAAAATATATTTAAATAATAAAAATAAAATGTTCAATTCTGAGATTTTTAAAATTAAGCTTTAATTGACATGCAACATACTAGTATATTAGTTTCAGATGTACATGAGATTTGCTTTCAAAGAGAGAGATAGAAAGATCTAAAAATGGGTGGAAGAAGCCATGAATGGAGGAAAAAGGAAAGGAGAAAGGAATTTTCCAGTGTGTCCTTTATTCTGTGCTGGGAGAAAAGCAGTGTTGAAAGGGGCTTTGTGTGCTGTGTTCAAACTCAGTATAAACCTGAACTTTGCTCATTACCCTTGAATATGCTCTAAGACTGATCCCAGGATCAGAGTATCATTTTTTCAGACTCAGTTATCTAGGGCACACAGCCCTAGTTTGAATCATCCCCTTTTTGGTGTGCAAATCTTACTTCATTATCAATGCTGCATGACAAATTGCCCCCAAAACCTAATGCTTAAAGCAACAGTAAGCATTTATTTATATTATCACATAGTTTCTGTAGGTCTGGATTTTGGGAGTGGCTTAGGTGGGTGATTCTGGCTCAGGGTTTCTTTCATACGGTGGCAGTCAAGATGCCTGTTGGGCCTGCAGTCATCTGACGGCTTGGCCAGGGTTGGAGGGTCTACTAACATGGCTGGCAAGATGGTCTGATGAATCGGTTTAATGCCTGAGTTCCTTGCCAGGTGCCCACTAAATGGGCTGCTTGAGTGTCCTCATGTTATGGCAACTGGCTTCTCTCTAAGTAAGTGATCCAAGAGAGCATGAAGTGGAAGCTGCAAAGTCTTTTATGACCTAGCCTTGGAATTTACACGTCATAATTTGTGAAAAAAACATACTGGTTACACAGGTTAGCCCAATTCATTATGGGAAGGACTATTGTGTCCCAGGAGGCAGGGTTCATATGTGAATCATGTTATTTAATCCAGATTTCTTTGAAACCACAACCAGACACACAATATGGATATTTGATTGAAGAAATGTGGTTGCTATTATTCACCCTGCCATGCTTTATTTTGCTTACATTAATGACCCATTAATATACTTAAGAAAAAAAAGTAAATTTGCTTTGCCGGCCATTGAAATGAACAAGACTGGATCCTGGTGAGTACCCACACAAGACTCGAT
>NW_005354718.1:3721117-3723389 GCF_000412655.1 Myotis brandtii | reverse complement strand
TTCAAAGAGGATTCCTGAATTCCAGTATCAGCTCTTGAATAAATAGTACCTTTCCATTTAGCCTAAAAGAATATATCTTGGAGCAGCCCAATCATTTTTAAATGTAAAGCACCAGGGAAAAAGGGAGGCCTGGGAAGCTTTTCTCCTTGGCCAGTCCAATATCCCAGGATTCCTACTTCAGTGGCATTAAGCTTCACTGAATGTTCATCCTTACACTCTCTGTCCTGAGATACACTGTTGCCCTATTCGCAAGATACTAATCACAGAACACTTCCCTCTGCACTGTACTTTTTAAGACTCTCTCTTGATATATAGCTACTGGACCGCTCTCTCACATACTCTTATCCTTCATGGATTTGCATATGGGAGTTGGCCAGAAGAATAATCATCTTTCCATCATTTGGAGAATCTAGCTGTCCCTGCTGACTCATTTAAAAGAAACAATAATAGTCCTGTGAGTAAATTCATTAAAACCCTTACCCATGATAGCAGTGATATATCTGGGTAGCTTGAAGAGGATACAACGTATTTGCTAAGTGAGTGAAAAATATTCTCTTCAAATAGAGAATAGCTATTTGAAATATTGCTAGGCATAATGTCACTGAATCGGGACTCCTCCCCTCCTTCCAAACTTCTTTAATTTAAGGAAAAGTATTTACAGAAACTCTAATCCTTTCCAATTCAAATTATTTGCCCAGCCAATACTCAGAAGTGAATTATATTCTGTTAGACAAAGGAATGGAAAAGCAACTTGTGGTTTCAATCAGTGGGGGGAAAAACACACAACAATTTGCCAACTTTTAAAAGTTTGAATAGAACAAGAGGAACTGCATCATCAATAGCTTTTAATGTACATCTTGTCCTGCTTTTTATCCAAAGATCTAGACATGTCAGACAGTAGAGGTGCCTGTTTTTAAAGAATGCTAAGAGACTGTGGCATTTCCTGAACAAGGAGAAACAGATCCTGTAAACCATTGTGAGACTGAATATAGGATTCATCTTCAACCCTTTTATGTTTTTTCTTCAGTGTTAAATTTGCCTGCATGCTCAAACCCTTTTATATTCCTAGTTGGCTTTCATCATAATGTCACTTGATTGAAGAAAGAGATTTAAAGTAAAATGCAGCTCAAAATTCATTGCATCGTTTCAGTCCATGGTAGACTCCTGGGAGTCACTGTGATGATTAAAAAACAAAACAAAACAACCAACCAAAAATCATTGGGCGCGGGAGGTCTAAGAGACCTGAGTTTTGGTTCTGCCACGAATTACTTTTCTGGTCTTGGGAAAGCTGTTTAACCTCTTTGGGTAACTTGGTGGGTGAAGTTGGGGAAGGGGTTTCATCTTAAGGTTTTCTCTTCAAAGAGCTTGACACACCACCAAATACCAGTGCATCGCACACAGCCTCACTGCTCGGCCCTCTTCACTCTTCTTTGAAGGTCTTCGAGGGACTCCCTGGAATCCTGTAACTGGTCCCCAGGGCGCTGCTCACTGACCCTTTGGCTGGTGGTGTCTCGAAAAGGGAATGAGATCTCGTTCCTCGTGGGTTGTGCAAACCGTAAGGATGCTCCGGGCTCCGGGCTGGCACTCCTTGCCCGGCTCTCGGGCTCCTTCCCTCCTTGTACCTTAGGCCTTTCCCCGGTACCCACCGGTGATTCGTTTCGCGATTCTGGGGACAGCGTCCACCTGCCAGATCCTGGCCGCTCTGGTTCTGAGACAGCGGCATGGCAGGGCCTCCGGCTTGGGGCCCTCCTTCCTTGGAGAATGCAAACTCGTAACGTGACAAAACACTTCCGATTTTCTTCCCAAAAGCCCAACCCTAGGCTCACAGCCACGCATTTATTAGAACCACCGCGCAGGTTGTAGGACTCCACTGTGCGCCAGTCGCTCGTCTCGGACGCCCCACTTCTCGGCTCCAGCCATCGAGGAGCCGCGGCGGAGGCTGGAACTACGAGCCCCAGAATCCCCCGCGCAAGCGCGCTGCGATTGTGATGCTCCCTTCCCGGTAACTCGCCCTCTCAGGCAAACCTGAAGGTAGCGGCAATTCTCCGGTGGGGGGCGGGACGCTCTCGGCCCGACGCTCCGCCCCCCTCCTGATAGGCAATGGGACCAGCCAACCGACGTGGCGGGTTCGTGCCGCGCTCTCCAATCAGCACCTGCGGCGGAGAGGTGGGCGTGCGCCCTGGCAGGGCAGGCGGGCTAGGCTGTGCCGGGTTGCGAAGGGGGAGAATAACGTCGGTCGGGTCAGCGGGCGCTGCAGTAGTCGCCGCAGCGG